>NC_048602.1:1455000-1680000 GCF_003668045.3 Cricetulus griseus | reverse complement strand
GGCAGCTGAGAGAAATTGCATTTGAATTGCAGGTAGGTGGGACCTGCCATGGAGGTGAAGAGGCTGTACCTGACCACCCTGCACCTCAGGATCTCACAAGGAGTGTCCATGGGGACCATCCCTTCTTGATGTACACACTCCTGCTTGGAGAAGGTGTTCAGCCTTACTCCCCTCAGCCCCACTTGACAGGGGAGGTAGGCACGGCCAAGTGGTGGTGCAGGCAGCTTTCCTGCAGGCTGTGGCCTTAGTGGCCAGAGGCAAGCCTCCTGGTTAACTAGGATGTCAAGGACACAGCCTGGCGTGATCTTGTGTCACTCACAGAGAAGCGGGCATATTGCATAGGTGTGGGTGGGGCACAGCCTAGGAGGCAGGGCAGGCTCATCGTAGGAAGAATGATGCTTAGGATTGGGGTGTGACCTAGCATGCAGGTAAAGCCACAGAGGTGCAGCCATTTGCTCCCAGCTCCCTGCCGGTGGGTGCATTCGTCAAGCCACCATGCTGCTGTCTGCACTCTTAGCTCCAGACCCGTCTTGGTGACAACCGGTGCTCAGCTCAGAGAAAGCCTTTTCAGACAAAGAGCAAAGTGACTCCTCTTTCCCAGTACCCAAGGCCCCCCATCTCAGTCACTCATCACTCTCAGCCCACCAAAGTCCAGGCAGGTTCACACATGGCCTTGACTTAGCCGAGTGTCTGGGGAAGATGGGCAGGCCTTCACCTCACAGAGACCTTGCAGATGTGTGGGGACAGGAGGTATTTCCATAGCCCGATGAGCAGGTGATAGTAGGGACATTCCTGCTGTGTCCCTGCCACATACCCTGGATCCACACATGGCAGGCATGTCTCCAAGGCTGCTGTCTTACCCTCTAGCAAGCACTGCAGACTCAGAGGCCTAGGCTGGTCAGAAGCCAGGCACTGGAGCAGGGCCTTGGAGATGAAGTATCCTGTCTTTAATTGATAATGGCTCAGCACAAATTTTACATTTTTTATTAGCATCTTTATCCATTTCGAGGCTTAATACCTACTACCTCCCAAACTGGCAGTTCCGAGCTTTTCTTAGGAAGCTGCCCAAATTCCCTTAGAAGTCTGAGTGCTGGAAATCCTACTAGCAAATCCTGATTATTAACTAGGAGACCAAGATCCTCCCTCTCAAGGGATTCTTCCCAGAATCCTCTGGGGCTGTAGCCAGGCACAACCCCCTGTACCCCACCCCTGCCACACCGTTTGACACATCTTCGTACCACACACACTGACTGCATGTTATTATTTACACACGTTTTTAACTCAAATAAATTATTTTTAAAAGGAAAGTGTGTCACTCCTATAAATGAAGACCCAGAATCACTTGCCATAAAGAGAAAATAACCATAAAAATAAATGTGGTGAAATCAAACAATGTCATTAAACTGGATTCTCCTGCCTGCCTGCAGCCTGTATCGGACACTGTATCTCTCATCCGAAAGATTAGCAAGCTTTAGGGTGCTGTTAAAGAATGATGGTGTCTACTGGACACTTTCTCCTTCGAAGCAATCAGAAGGAGAGAGACGGGACAGACCAGGGAGTAATTTATAACTGATTCAGGATGGGACCCCTGACCCCCGTGGCTGACACAGTTCAGGTTGTTCCTCTGTTGGCTTTTGTTAGCGTCTCAGAGGGGCCCTGGCACCATCATAGTAGAGAGGTGTTCTTAAAGGAAGATGTCTGTGTGGCGTGGCGTGGCAGGCCGAGGCATCGGGTTCAGGGACTTAGGGGGTGCGGGGACAGGTCCACGGAGAGCCAGCACACCCCAGCGTTCTGCCCTGTAGAGTTCTGATTTGAGCCATCCAGCAGGGGAACGGCCCTCGCGATGTCTGCGGTGGGTTCCGTGCAGCTGAAGAAATAGATCTGAAAATGGTATTCAGCATTCCTTCCTTCCTTCCTTTTACCTCTGCTGTTCACACGGTCGGTGGACCCGGTTCTCCAGGTCTCTGCTTGTTTCTCTGACTTCAGCTGGGGTCCGCTGAGTCTTCAGTTCAAACCTAGGGGGCGCACACCTCCCAGTGTGTACAGAAAGGAACATACAGAACACCTTCCATCCCAGGGCCCCTGCCGTAGCAGCCCCAGGAAAAGGTCATGTCATCACTCTCGTTTTACAGATGGGAAAGCGGAGACTGGAAGGCAGGCGGGTGGAGAAACCAGGATGACAAGAGAAGTGGCTGTGTTCCTGAGACTTTCATTCCATCACTCAATAGGGCCTTTGGAAAACTAAGTGAGCCCCCAGCCCCTCACTGGGGGATTCTAGGCAGGGGCTCTACCACTGAGCCACACCCCAGCCCCTCACTGGGGGATTCTAGGCAGGGGCTCTACCACTGAGCCACGCCCCCAGCCCCTCACTGGGGGATTCTAGGCAGGGGCTCTACCACGAGCCACACCCCAGCCCCTCACTGGGATGATTCTAGGCAGGGACTCTACCACTGAGCCACACCCCAGCCCCTCACTGGGGGATTCTAGGCAGGGGCTCTACCACTGAGCCACGCCCCCAGCCCCTCACTGGGGGATTCTAGGCAGGTGCTTTTCTACTTAGCCCCTTTTTAATTTTTATTTGAGACAAAGAGTCATGGAGTTGCCCAGGCTGTCACTGAGAACAGCTTAGGTCGACCCCCAAATTTGTGATCCTGCTTCAGCCCACCACGTATGAAGGCATGCTCCACCAGCCCTGACTCTAAATGGATCTTCAACTGGATTTCCCTGGTCTACTCATCTTCTGGTCCTCATCCTGAGCCCTCCAGATTCCCTCAAGTTTTTACTCCTTCACTTCCTGCCCCCATGGATGGAGAGTAGGAGCTCTGCAGAACAAAGCCTCCTCCTCCCACAAGGGAAAAACTCAGGTAGTCACAGACCTTACGCCAGACTCCCGTTAGCTCTTGTTTCTCGCTCCTGGCGAGGTGGAGCTGAGGCCCAGCGGGGCTCCTCAGGCTTCCTGTACCTGTTGTTTCCTTTTTTGTCCATCTTCTGCCTCCTGGATCTGTCACAGGGATATGAGCTCATCTATAGATCACAAACAGAATGTCCGGGTTTATTACCCACTATTATCCCTGATCCTTGTACAACCTGCTTGAGGCTTATCGGATGAGTAATCAAAATAGCTGTGCTTAGCCCGGAGTCTAACTGGCTTTCTAGCTGGTGGCATTCTTGACCTGGGTTGGGGGATTGGATTTTGGGTAATGGAAGGTACCCAATTGGGCTGCCACCTTGTGGAAGTGAACTGCTCTCCTCTCCGGACTTGAGTCAGCTGTATGCATTGGCAGGAATTTCGAGAGCGTGTCAGGATTCTGCCAGCTGCACGGGTGGGCCTGGTGGGGGACCGTTCCTGTCACCATGGAGATCTGCCCTTGTCACCGTAGGGACCACCCTTGCAGATGAAACACCATTTCTACAACCAGAAATAACTTCTCCTTATTGAACGTCTGCCCGGTGCTAGGTTTCGCGCTAAGTGCTTTGTGTGCATAACTCCATGAACAATTCTCAGGAGAATGCCTGTATTCTCATTTTCGAGACGAAAAGATCAGGAGCTTGGACAGGCATGGTCGTTTGTCCAAGTCCCAGAGATGCTCAGGTAGACAAGAACATGAGGTGACCTCAAGCCTGAAGTGACCATTGGCATCATGCCATATGGACCCCAAAGACCACTGGGTCCTGCCCTTTCTGTTTATTGCTCTTCTGGCCCCAAGTGTGTGTCTCCCAGGTCCCTGCATCCAAACACACAGCACATGTGCCTGGTATTGATGTGAAGGCAGAAATAAAAATAAGAAGGACCTGTGTGTAGAATACTCCCAACTCTTGGATTATCTGGAAGTTAGCGTGTGATTTTAGACCCAAGGAAAGCCTTTGGTTGCTTGCCCCTGCATTACCCTCCCCTTTGCCAGGCTCACTCAGGTCGGCATCTACAGTTTTGATTCTTTGGTACCCGACAGGCAGCTTGGAGGATAGGGAGGTGCATTAATTGGGCCCAGGGTGTAGAGAAGGCATGGGGAGTTGGGGTACCTAGTGGGGTCTCAGTGAGCTGTGTGGTGTTAGGTTCTGGGGCTAGGAGAGGAGGTGTTGCTTCAGCTCAGGGAAGGAAAACATTTCGGCGTGCATTTCCCCCATGACAGTTCCTGGAGGACACTGGAGTGTGTCTTGAAACAGTCTGAACAATGTGTGTTGAGCACCTGTCCAGGCAGCGCTGGCAGGTGCTGGCCTAAGATAGGAAGTCTCAAGGAAGTCAGAGGGTGGAGGACATGACCCAGGCAGGCAATTCCGATGTGGACACTATAGCCAAGACGGATGCTGAGTAAGACGGGGGCGTTAGGAAGGATAGGTTACTTGTCCCGGAAGGTGAAGGAAACTAAGTTGGCTTCTTGAAAGTAGGGGTGCCCTGCCCCTAAATGGAACAGAATGGAACCAGTGGCAATGGGTAGTCTCGAGAGCCGTCTTTTGCCTTTGGGTTACATTGTCTGATGGGGATCTGGTTTGGATGACTAAGGGGATGGATGCTGGGTCTTCTACATTGTTTGTTTTCATGTCCCAGTTTGGATGCTGCTTCCACTGTTTCTTGACCCCTGGACTGTGCCAGAACACAGAGAGCTCCTGTTGCATGAAATGATTCACACATACTCAAGCAAGAGGGTCTCAGCTCTGCCTCAGACTGTTTTTGCAAAGTCAGCTCTGTGGGTCTCTGTCCAGCTAGGATTCAGAATCTGCCCCCCGATTCTTCCATCTTTTTCCACTCTCTGCCTGTGCACCACCAATCTCACTCTCCTGGGCGGCTGCCTCACACCCTGTTGCCAGAACAGGCAAATGGCAGCGGTTTAGACTTTATGACTCCCTGAACCCTGGTCCTATGCGCACTGTGCGGTACAGAAGATGGCAAGCCAGTCCACTGTGTGTGTGTGTGTGTGTGTGTGTGTGTGTGTGTGTGTGTGTGTGTGTTCGTGCCCAGCAATGCTCGTATGTTCCAGAGGCAGCTGCAATAGCAGTAGGCCCTATGACTGAACAACAGCAGGGTCATAAGCTCATGGAAGACAAACCCTTCATTTAGCCTAAGCAAAGGTGGCAGACAGGTGGCCTGTCACAGTGGCTGTGCCCTGAGCAGACAGTGGGAAGGCGCTGATGCGGTCCTAGCCCGACTTTTAGTAAAGTTACTCCCTTTAGCTCTTTTTCTTTGGGCCTAATTTGGACTTGGTTTATACCTGCCGGGATCTTGCTACCTCCTTCTGTTTAGTGATTTCATTTCTGGACGGGCACCGCTGGGATCTGGTTCTCTCTGGCGGTGTTTCTGGGTTTCACTGCTCCATCTCCTTAGGCAAGACCACTGATTGGGAAGGACATGTTCCCAGCACATGGCGGGCTGATAACCCGCTGTTCCTGATCCACCGTCGTCTCTTACTGTGAACCCTGGGTGCCCACAGGTGCATGGTCCGAGGCAGAGACTCCCAAGAGGCACCCAAGCCTCTATTTCCAGAAATAGATTAAGTCCACACTGGAAAGGGTTACAATACTCGGCCCAGTGTGCCCCCAGACCGGGGACTCCCCCAGGGAGTGCAAACTGAGTTGCATTTATCATGCCTGTTGGGTGAACCCCCATTCTGTTGCATTTTTTTCTCCTTATTGTGAGTTGGTTACGAACACAATAAGCCCTACCCGTGATTTTTTTTTTTATCATTTTTATCTATCCGAAATCACATCTCTCAGTTCTAATTCCAGAGGTTAGTTTGTTTTCAAAACACTGAACTGAAGGGCAGACCGGATCCCATTGTTACCTAGCTTGGCCAACACAGCAGCAACCCACCGCTGACACAAGCAAGCTGCTAGCCACACCTGCATGTCACTGCCATGGGAAGGAGCCCTGAGACGATTGGAGTGGGAGGCAGAGTATTAGGGATTTCAATTCTGCTTTATTTTCAACTTGAAATGGAGGAAAACAGACAAAAAACAAATAAGAAAGCTAAACAGTTGCGTGAGAGCTAGCAATTTGCTGGGCTCCGATGACAGACACTACATTATCATAATTGTCTCTTCTACATGATAGGACAGAAAAATAATAATGTCATTTTATTTATAGCTGGGGTGGCCCCTTTATGAGAGTCATACAAGTTTCTGCCAAGTGGAGTAGGTCAAATGACATCTTTTGATCAGGCCTGTCCAAAGAGATCAAAGATGAATGGCAAGTATTGGATACTCAATGACAGACCAAATCTACAGCAGAAATAAGGCTGCCAGAGCCTGCCAGTTACCCATTAAAGCCCGCCTCAGGAAGGCAGCCTGCTTGACACATTGGCCGAACACCTAAATCAGCCAAGCGCCAGGGCTAAAATTGTGTATTATCATTGGAAATGGCTATTATTTCCTTGGTAACATTTCTGTTAAGGCTTTGTTTGTGTACGACTGACCCACCATCCGAAGTAGGGTTTGAGGGAGGCCAGGCCGGGAGTCCCGGGCAGCATCTTGGCCTTGGCCGTGTGCTCCCTAGGGTTAATTGTCAGATCCCAACAGACAGCAAACCCTGCTCTTCCTTCAGCGTTGAGAGGGTGGACCCGGGTTTCTCCTCACAACCCCAGTCTCTCCACACCAGTATCGCTTCAGCATCTCGTCCATCCGCCATGTTCAGTTGGCTCCTCACAGACCACACCAAGCCCAGAACCTTTGCTGAATATAGCAAGAGGGGAGGACTAAGCAGATGGAGAGGATCCAGGGGATGATGGCACCCTATCCCACCCAGACTTGGGGAGCAGAGTGGGCCCTTGGCACCTCACACTCAGTCCATACGCTTTGTATGTACAGAACCGGGTGGAGGCAGCTTCCAGAACGATGGGAATATATGTGAATTTTTTTTCCCTCAAGCACTTGAGTTATGTAATTAAGTTGGGCTTTGTGGAGATGTTATTTAAAAGGCTTTGGTGGTGAACAAAATTTACTATAATGTTTTTGGCTCCTAATCTGTGGGCGTGGGATGGGGTGGGATACCAAGAAATATCAAAACAATATTTAGAAATGAGGACTCCAGGACCGCACGGGGGAACTCTGAATCCTGTGTCCCGGGGGATGCACAGGTGGTGCTGGGTAATTTTTTATTCTGCAGCGTATGCTGGGATGTTAAAAAATATTATTAAACATTGAAATGAGTATACTACTTAAGCAATTAGTATGTTTCTCTTTCTTTTAATAATTCTGGTGCGCTTTCTTTCTTACCTGTTTTTTGATACATGGTTAACCCTAAAGAACATATTTAGAAGCATAATTAGTTATAATTAGAAGCAAACAAGCCTAGCAAAGGATATCTCCCATTTATTATAAGGAGTTATTGGTGAAAGTGGCAGTGTTGAAACCCACGTTCTTTGCTCTCTAATGGGAACTTGGTTACATGGTCATGTAAATGCATGCATGTGCACATATACAAACACACGTATATAAACACAGGTGCACACACATGCCTGATGGAGATGAACTTGAAGGCAGAAGAAGGATGCTTTCACTTGGCTCTTAAAAGTTGTTCAGCCCTCACGTTTCTCAATCGCTTTGCATCAACTCCGTCTTTAAGTGACGGAGACACCGTGTCAAAGTCATCGCATCCCTCGGCAGTGATGAGAAGAAGACAGACACTTGACTGTTAGGCCTCTTGGCAGGAAATTTGGTAGCGAAGTCCCATCCAATTTGTCAAGCTCAGCAGTGGTCTTTGCTCCCAAGGAAGCTTGCAGCCCAGCCTTGGCATGCCACCTGTGTGGAAGAGAACCCCACCCCCCTGCCCCAAGTCCTTCTGAAAGGCAGGCTCCCTTTGGGTGGTTACCTCGGGAAGGAGGCTCCCGTTTCCATTCATTGCATAAGCAAGACATTCACCTTTGACATTTGGGCGTTCCAAAAAATCGTGCCTACCCTCATTTTGTGGCTCCCGCCCCAAACCTCTATGTAAATCAAAGTTTAAACAAATCTGGGATCTTTCTGGCTTTCTGTGAGGGGGAAAAAAAAAACCTTAAATTTCTCTTGAATTATGTAAAGATACATCACAAGATATTTACAATTTTTTTAAAAACAGATATTCTTTTTATATACTGATAAAATTGGAAACTTGAAGGCATATTTGGCAAGTGTAAACAGATGGTTAAAGATATTTGCCGCGAAGTATCAGAAACAGTTATTCTGACTTCCCTGCTTGGCTAAACATCGCTCTGAAAAGTCAGCCAAAGGGGTGCTAAGCGGGAATGCAGGTCTCTGGGTGCCCTGTTCTTTTCCTCTGTGCTGGAGTCGTGTGAAATCGATCCATGGAACTTGGGTGGAAAGACCCACCACCTAAGCAAGGGGCTCTTTAGCAATTGAGAAAGAGCCTGTGTGGTCTTTATAATGCCTGCTGTAGGGGTCTCACTCCCAGGGCACTGGATACCTTGCACCTTTCTCTCTAGCAAGGTACAGAGCCATTCATTGTATTCCTAGGCTCTCAGTGCTCAGAGGTTGCCTGGCCCTTGAAAAGTGATGGCTGCAAAGTTGCATAACGGAAATTACTGGGAAGGAAGAAAGAAGAAAGAGACATGTTGCTTCTTATTTATTTTTCCTTCCAGTAGGGTGGAATTCACCATATAAAGCATTTCAAAATATTGGTATCCCAAGTGAGTTCCAAGGACTGAATAGAAAGCCTTGCATTCCATGAGACGATCCAGTTTTGAGATGTGTGGTGTGTGTTGGTCTGGGGAGGGGGTGACTGGGGATCTGGGTGCAGAAGGAGGAAGCTGCTGTATTTTTTATTTTTATTTTTTTTACAAGCTTATAAAACAGAAATGCCCGTGCCACTTGCTAATCTAAAACACTTTGAGTGCAATTGTTCAGTAGCGATAATCTGTCAACAGATTACAATTTTGCTTAATTTTAATGTGGCTAACTTAAGATGGTTGTATAGTAAATTTATGCAACTGATCACAGTTATTAAATTACTGCATCTGCAAAGGAAGCAATCAAACCCCTTATTACTGTTGCTGTGAGTGAATGCTAAATGTCAAGGAGTTACCAGTGCGCTGCGGGGAATCTCGCTCCAGTTAAAGATGCATAAAATATCAGCACTTTTTTAATGCTTGTGCATTCAACAAAGACTCCCATCATAATTAACTGGTATGGAAATAAATAATTTTTACAAACTACCTTCGAAACAGTTGTGCTACGGCTTTTGTCAAAGTCGGTTGCTCTGTGGCGATATTTAAGCCCTTAGACACATTTCCCTCTAACTCCATATGCTATAAAATATTTAAATCTCACAGAGAGGTTTGAAAATGATATTATAAATCCAACTCTCGGTGCTAAAAAGTAATTTATGATGATTAATTTAATTATACGTTCTAAGGTTTTGATATTTCAAAAACTCGAGATTAATTTTTTTTTCCTTTGGTGATGGTCCCAGTTTGACAGTTTGCAGGGGGAGGGGTGGTTCTGTCTATAAACAGCTGCAAAGCACCGAAAGTGGAGGTGAAGATGTGTGTGCTGTGAAATTACAGCCGGCTAGCTGGTCTGGGTCCTGGCCCTGCGTAGTCAGCTGTGTCCCCATGAGCCAGTTTCTTGGAGAACCCAGCTGTGAAATGTGTGTATTAAACTGTGCTCCCTGGGAGGTTCTTGCTGTGTGTGTGGATGGGTGTGTGGGTCCAGGCATGAAAATCTCATGAAATAGCACCTGTCCCGAGGAAGGACCCACTCATGTTGTTCTTATCCTTTTCTGTGTCTCCCCTGGGGTCCTCAGAAAAATACCTTTCTGAAATTGACTTGTTTTTGCTGGTATTGGCCAAAACTGAATCCCATCACAACTGAGCCAGAGGGTTCTCTCTAGTCAACCTCTTTGGCAGGCATCACACACAGCAGTGGACTAGAAGATCTTAGACCTTTCTGAATAACGAGGAAGGAGGAAAGCAGGTGTGCCAGCACGCAGGAGATGAGGGGCCCTCCCCAAGGTACTGATTCAGCCCCGCCCCCCAAGTAACCTTGAGAGATGAGGGCCAGGATGCTGACCAGATCTCAAGATGATACCCTGCCTGTGTTTTTATGAACGGAGTCTTGTTCTGGATGCCTCAGCTCTGCACATATCTAATATTGAATCCTGTGTGGACAAAGTGGTAAGCCAGGCCTTTGCTGTCTGCTAGAAGAAGGGTTCTGGCTTCATGCCATGTTGCAGTGACCATACCAGGGTGCAGGCTGTGGCATACCCCCACCCTTGGATGAGGGTCGGTTTGGGAGGTACAGGGTGTGTGTGTAGCAGCCACAGAAGGATGGTTTGCTGACGTGGATAGTTATGAACTAGGAGTCGGGTGACTCAACAGCAGACATCTCACTTCTCACCGTGATGTGCTCCTTTTGCTGATTTGATGTAGAGACAAGGTCTTCCTAGGTAGACCAGGTTGGCTTCAAACTCCTGACCCACCCGCCTTAGTTTCTGGAGTGCTGGGATTATAGATGTGTGTTGTCACGCCTGACTTTGGCTTGCTTGTCATGTCTAGTACACTCGCTTGTGTTTGTTTGCAGTCATGTTACAATGTATTTGAAGAATAATACCTTTTAGGGTAACAGATGCATACAGAGTTCCATTTGTGCATTGTAGGTAAGTGTGTGTGTATGTGTGTGTGTGTGTATGTGTGTGTGCATGTATGTTTGCATTCACATGTATAGGTTTTTATGCATATTTGTACATAATACATATATTCAAAAACAAATGAACCCAAGTCACAGTGTTTGTTTATAATATCTTATTTCTTTTTAGTATTTTTCTTTTTGTATGTGTATGAGAGTTTGCTTATATGCATGTATGTGTATGAGAGTTTGCTTATATGTATGTATGTGCCTGCAGAATCCAGAGAAGGTGTTAGAGGACTGGAGTCTTGGGTGACTGTGTGCCAGTGTACGGGTGATAGTGATCAAATCCAGGTCTTCTGCAAGAGCAGCCAGTGCTGTTAACTGCAGAGCCATCTGTTTCATAACATCCTATTTCTGACTGTTGAGCAATGAGCAGATTTGGACCATGTCTAACTATAGTGTTTGGGGTTTGATGCTCGTATGATAACCTGTGGTGTCTTCAAGAGAGATCTCACTTTGAACAAGCTGGGGATAGGTGCAGCAACTGTGTGAACACTTGGCTTGAAAAATCATGTCTCTCTCTCTCTCTCTCTCTCTCTCTCTCTCTCTCTCTCTCTCTGTGTGTGTGTGTGTGTGTGTGTGTGTGTGTGTGTGTGTGTGCGTGCAGGCAAGGGCACATGCATGTGTTATAAGGTTGTATGGTTAACCTTCTGTATTAATGACTGCAGCATCTGCAGCTTTGATTAGCCACAACTCAAAAATATCTCAGAACAAAATGCTTCAGGAGTCAGGCATAGAGCTTCATACCTGTAGTCCTAACACCCATAGGAGATTGGGGCAGGAGGCTCTGAAGTTAGGGGTCAGCCTGGGTTCCTTACAAAACCCCCAGACAGCTAAAACGTAAACAAAACAGAGATCAGAGAAAATGGTTCTTTGCTGGCCATGTGGAATTTGCTTCTTGCCACTATTCTAGAAGCTATAGAACAGCAGCCATCCACAGGGCATTTCTACTGTTAGGCACCAGAACTGGGGGTGTGTGTGGGGCTCGGGAGGGATGTGTGGGGCTCAGGCAAACACTACACTATGTTGTTCCAGGACCTTGAGTGTCTTTGGATTCTGGCATCCTCCATGGGTGGATCCTAGAACCAATCCCTGTAGCTACTTCTGGACAACTATCTCTCTCTCTCTCTCTCTCTCTCTCTCTCTCTCTCTCTCTCTCTCTCTCCCTCCCCCTCTCTTTCTCTCTCTCTCTCTCTCTTATTTTCTGATAAAAGGATACACCCATATAGTATCCCTGTAAAGGTCAAAAGAGATATTTCTTGAGAATGAGGAGGATGTATCTTACTTCATAAAACATAAAGATTTCCATA
Source organism: Cricetulus griseus (assembly GCF_003668045.3). Lineage (NCBI taxonomy): Eukaryota > Metazoa > Chordata > Mammalia > Rodentia > Cricetidae > Cricetulus > Cricetulus griseus. Next base: position 1,668,076 of record NC_048602.1, on the reverse strand, counting down.
TAAATAATTTATACCAATTTCTGAACTAATGTCAAATATTGAGTCCCTTGGATTTGCCTGTTTGTGAGTGGGTGTATCATTTTGTTTGTTTGTTTTCTTTGTATCCTATGCACTTCTTCCTTTCAACCTCTTATTTAATTTTTTAAAGATATGGTCTCTCTGTGAAGCTCATAAAGACCATAAAGATATGGTCTCTCCTTGAACTTTGAATCATCCTGAGTGCTAGGACGACTGATCCGGCCACCAGCCCTGCCCCATGTCCCTCTAAGTAGTTTAGATGTGATGTGTGGTCTTGTGTTTCTTTATTTTCTATGTTACATCCCTGGGAACAATCCCAAGGGTCAGCCCCAAACATCTAGGCCTTTGGACAATATGGGCATCAGGCAGAACAGGTCCATTCTGCATTTAGGAAGGCCCTAGCTTCCCTGAGAGCTGTTCCCCCAGATGAACACCAGCTCCTGTGGCGTGAAATCTTCATTTGCCAGATTCAGGCCATGCCAGAGTTCTCTAAAATTGCCGGACCCATTACTATTCCACCTGTAACAGATGGCATCAGATACAAGTGTGGCGGTGTGGATCTGTCATCTGAGTTGTTCTGCGTACTGCCCCAGGAGGATCCCAAGTTGAAGGCCATCCTGGGCAATTTAGTGAGACCTTGTCTCAAAATAGATCTGAAAGGGGCTGGAGATGTAGTTCAGCTGTAGAACCCTCCCCTGGCTTCTATCCTCAGTATGGCATAATACAAGTCAAGGGGGAGGGGATGCCGCCCCATGCTTGTACGATGGGGTCTCCGAGGGTGGCAAAGTCACTGGGGCAGCCTTGGTGTGGATTGGGAATGGTCCCCAGTCACCTGAGTTCAGTTGTGACTCCCCACTTAATCTGCCATGTCAGAGCAGCACTCAGCAAGCACTGACCCAGCCTGCCTCGGTGTCTATGGAAGGGACAGGAGGCGGCCAACTGCAGAACATTCAGGAAGGGGCTCAGAATGTACCCGTGTGGCCGTGGCTGCCACCTGATCACTGTGACTGCCAGGCCGCTGTGACTTCTGAGGGGATTCAGGGATGTTTCCCCAGGGCCCTTGGGTTTTTTCTGACCTCATCCTCTCTTGCATTACAGGGCGGCAGCGGCGGCGGGGGGGGGGATTCATATTCATGAACCTTGAGGTGCCCTCCCCAAGTCATAACCATGCCAAGACCAGGCTGTTGCTTTTATGAAAGACATGCTTCACCCAGCCAGACCACCCCATGCCTTGCCATCCATTTTGTGTGTTTTCATGTCCCCCACATGGATAAGATTGCCCGGCCGGGAGAGGAGGCATCGCCCACAGCCCAGCAGGAGCTATGGTGTTTCGTTTGTTTTGTTTTCTCATTGCTGGCAGTGAAACCCAGGGGCCCAGGTGTGCTAAGCAAGTGTCAATGCTGCATCTCCCAGCTACTTGGGATTTCTCGTTTTGATTGAGGGTCTCACTAAGTTGCCCAGGCTAACCTTGAACTCACTGTGGTAGCCCAGGCTTCAACTTGTCATCCTCTTGCCTCTGCTTCCTGAGTATCTGGAAAGAGAGGAGTACTCTTTTTTTCAGTTCCAATAATTTCAGTTCTCTACCTGTCATTTGCCTTCTGAGGGAGGGCGACGTTGACCTTGTGGGAGCGACCACTCTGGCAAAGAGGAAAAAGGCTCCTTTTCATTCGGCAGAGAGGGTTTGGGAGACGTAAGTGAACCCTGGCATCCGCTCTCGGAGTCCTAGTGACAGGGATCCCTCACATTTGAGTTGGCCTCGCCCTTCCCAGCCTGCAAGCTGGAGTTGCGTCCTCATCAAGTTGGCTCTCACGGGCACAGGCCCAGCCTGCCTTGTCTCACTATCTTCCCCACTGTAGCCGAGGCGTGGGGGAAGCGATTTTTTTTTTTTAAAGATCCGCTAATGGCAATGAAGACTATTCCGATATAGCATTAAGGATTTTGCTTCTGAAATGTGTTTAATGTAAATATGCTGTCAGAGACCCTTCAAGTAATTGACACAAGCAGCTGATTAGCAGTGTTCTCTACGGTGTTTTTGCATAATCTTACATTTTGACAGAACTCCTCAGCCGCGTTTTATTGTCAGAGCTCCACCATCAGTGGGACTTGCTTCCTTGCCGGCATCGACTTTGCCATTGTGGATTTTGTGAGTGGTCATCTTACTGGCTCAGGGTTGTGTAGAGTACCTTTATGGCACACTAGGGGGGAAAAGCTCTCCTGAGAAGCACATCTTCGATACCTCAGATAAGATCCCAGGAGGCACTTAGCAGACCCTGAGCTGGGGGGACTAACAGAGACCACCTGGGCGTTGGCTCCTTGGGGTGTCAGGTGGAACTGCCATGGGCCAGCAGGACATTGGCTCTAGGGATCATGGTTGGATATTTCACGTGTGTGTGTGGCTGAGATGGACGGAGTACCTGAGCAAAACGGCGAATGTGTTATTTAGGAGCCTGGTTTCAGATGCGTTAGCCCGTCATGGCAGTGAGAGTATGGAGGTGCACACCTGTCACCAAGACACACAGAGAGGGAGACGCTGCTATCGCTAGCTCTCTCCTTTTCTCTTTATTCCGTCTGAGCCCCAGCCTGCAGACCGAATGGCTCTCTCTCCTTAGAGGCCTACCTCGCAGACACCTTCACAGGGGTGTCGAGGTGAACCACGGGCAGTGAACATGCTGCAGGAGTGGGGGGGGCGCAGATTGGTGGTGACCACCAGCGTAGCACAGACCTAGGCGGGCTTTTCTAAAGCAGCCCCGCGGGGGAGTTGCCTTCTACGGAGTTAGTAGTCACCGCCTTACTGAATTGGATTCCCTCCCCCCCTACACATGTTGAATTGAGTCCATCTTTGGTGATATAAAAAAAATCATGTTCAATTATAATCATATCCAGCTGGTCCAAATTAAACTGCCCTGATCTATAAGCATCCATAACTGCATACAGTTAACTTACATTAGTAGTCAATATAATAAACCCTCACCTCTATTGAAGAGGCTCTGTTTCTGGTGCAGGTCTTTAATCTATCTCAATAGATTTCTGGTGTACAGCATATATAGATCTGGCCAGTGACAAGGGTTAGGCAAGTCTTGTGTAGAACATTTAGTTGTAGCTCTGAAAAGCCCACATTCATCAGAGGGCGAAGTCGATCAGATTGTACTGGGATCAATGGAAAACTTGTGGGTTCCCTCGTAGGCTTGTAATGCGTTCACCTGCTCTGGAGAGAACTCTCTCTCTCTCTCTCTCTCTCTCTCTCTCTCTCTCTCTCTCTCTCTCTCGTTCCTGCTCTCTGTTTCTCTCTCCCTCTCCCTCCCCCCTCTATCTCACTGGAGAGAACACACATACTCTCTCACACACAGACAGACACACAAACACACACAATCTCTCACACTCAACACTCTCTTTAACACACACACACACACACACACACTTTCACAAACTCTCCCATACACACTCACAAATTCCTCCCCCTATATCTTCCTTCCTCTTTCACTCATACACACACATTTCTCTGTCTTAAAGCCATTTATCTCTGAATGTCAAATTGCAATAATTAACCATTATTGATCTTAAATTCAATTAACTTCATTAACACGGGTCATGATGAGGGTGCTTGTAAGGGAAAGGCATTTGACAAGTGTCTTTGCTCGTGTGACATTGTTCACAGTGGCCGCTATAAACCGTTTATACTGTTGCAGCCAGCAAGAAGAGAGCCTGAGAGGTGGGCTGTAGGCTGGGGTAGGTAGGAGACCCAGATGGGAGGCCCGAAAACTCTTCACTGTTGGTCTGTGATTGTTTTTTGTTTGTTTGTTTGTTTCACTTTTTGTTGGTTTTGATTTGGGTGGAGGGTTGTTGTTCTGTTTGTTTTGTAGTGCTGTGGAGGGAACCAGGACTTTGTGTATGCTGGGCACGTGCTCTAACCACTGAGCCACACCCCGGCCCCTCACTGGACAGTTCTAGGCAGGGGCTCTACCACTAAGCCACACCAGTAGTCTCTCCCCTGTGATTTTTTTGCATCTGGAATCTATAGCCCAGATTTTAAGTTATATCCTGTGTGGACGCTGGGTCCTCATTCATGGTGGTAGTGACAGTACCTGTATTTTGGTCTTCTTTGCTTGTACCCAGGGTTCCTTGTTACAGGTGGTGGTCATGCTTAACCCTGACAGCAGCCCTTGAATTTGTTTTTAAATTTAATTAATTTTTCTTTTTATCTTTCTTTCTTTTTTTTTGAGATGTGTCTCTGTGTAGCTTTGGCTGGCCTAGAACTCACTCTGTAGACCAGGTGGCCTCAAACTCAAAGAGATCCTCCTGCCTCTGCTCCCGAGCTCTGGGATTAAAGGTGTGCGCCACCATCCGGCTGCATTTGTACTTTTAGATTAGACTGCTTTTCTCAGGACAAAGAGAAGAAGAGCCTGGCTTCTGTGACTGGGACCCTCAGAGAACTAGGGTCATCCTGCTGTGTGGTGCATACTGTTGAAGCGTTTTGTGTCTCTGTACAGTGTTCCAAGGTGTCCTTCTAGATTGCCTGGTTTGGTCTGAGGTGGTAACCATGTGGTTATATACCATACTCTTAAGGAATTAGGGGTCTTTTCCTCATATTTTGTTTCCAATTTTTCTATTGTTTTTTCTCCTCTGAGATAGAGGGTCACAATTAGCCCAGGCTGGTCTGGATCTAGAAATTTCTCTGTGTTGCCCTCCTGAGTGCTGCGGTTACAGGTACGTGCTGCCACACCAGGCTAGTTGCTTCCTTCCTGAAACTGAGGCGATGCACAGTGAGGCCCAGAGGGAGAGCCATGGCTTCTGACTTCTGAGCCTTGTTCTGTTCCTCGTATTACAGTCTTTCTCTGTGTTTTTGCATGTGTCAGGGGGTGTTTACACAGGGGAGTATTCAGGCATACATGCCCATGCATGTACACAGAGGCTGCAGAAAGACCTCAAGTGTCTTCCTCAGTTGCTTTCCACATTTTTTTTTTTTTTTTTTTTTTTTTTTTTTTTGCCAGGGTCTTGTAGTTTTGGCTAAACTGGCTGGCCAATAGACTCCCTGGATATGCCTGTCTTTGTCTCCTCAACACTGGGATTACAGGCATGTACAACTGGGCCCATCTTTTACGTGGGTGCTGGGGTTTGAACTTGGGTCCTATTATTGCTTGCATAACAGTCACTCATCTGCACAGAGCCCACTGCTTTGTTTAATTGAGGCAATCTTGCTAGATGTTGATATCCCAGGCCTCCTGTTTCAGCATGGGCTGGTATTATAAGCAAGTTCCTCCATATTTCCAGCCTGTCACCTCTTCCATGCGATGGAGTGTTGGCTGGCCTGAACATTGGTCTGTTGTTTAGTGAAGCTGGGGTCATGCATGGAGCTCCCAGTGGCAGTTACACAGTGTCCCCAAACAGGCCAGTAGCTTTCTTAGCTGAAACAGATGTAGGTGAATAGGGTCTCCCATGTCCTGCTAATTGGTTTTGGGTTTCTCCTTATTTTCATTGTTTTAATTACACATAGTTATTAATGCGTGGGGAGGGGTCCATGCATGTATGCATGCATGCATGCCACCGTACATGTGTGAAGGTCAGAGGAACTGTGGAGTCTGTTCTCTCTTTCCACCTTTATGTGAGTTCCAGGGATCAAACTCAAACCCTCAAGCCTGTGGAGCAAGTGCTTTTTAACCAGCTGAGCCGTCTTGAGGGCCCCAGGGTTTTTATTCTTTCTGGAAATGCTGCTGGATGCAGAGTGACCCAAAGGAACCAAACATTAGAGTAATATATGCGAACAGGAAGTCGGCCTTCTCTATTTACAGCGTCTTGTAAATTGTGTTTCATTTCCTTGAGATGGAGTCTTTCTATACAGCCCAGGGCAGCCTCGAAGTTTTTTCCCCCTGCCTTAGTTTCTTGAATGCTGGCTTTATAGGTATGTTTTTGCTCTCTCTGTTTCTGTCTCTGTCTGTCTGTCTGTCTGTCTGTCTCTCTCTCTCTTTTAAGGCAAAGTAGCCTTGACTTCCCTAGAACTCTGCCTCCCAGGATTAAAGCCAACATCTTTTCAATGGAAAAACGTGATCGAATTTAAAGCATTTTCAATCAGTTGTTAGCATGTGTGCAGCCCTTCCTGGACCAGAGGGTGATGAGACAAAGACAGAAATCTACCAGCTGCAAAATCCTGGAAGGGCCTTGGATATGTGTAAGTGGCCAGGATAGAGGAGACAGCAAAGTGCCCAGCAAATAGGACACTTGCTGAGTTTCCAAAGGTAAATGCTTTTGAGGCACAGGACTAAAGGCCTGCTGTGACATGCTTATGTATGGGGAGCATAAAGACACAAGGACCTGCCGAGATCCCCCAAGGTCCCTGAGTGCCACCTAGGTAGCGGTTGGAGCTCCATACAGCTCTGGTCCTAGTGCTGGGCACGTGGTTCTGAGTTGTCTAAGGGAATACTGCTTCCTGATGGAGGTCTCAGTGGAGCAGTGGCCATGTTTTAGTAGCGTAAGCTCGGAAGCCGTCAGCCCTTCAGGTCAGGGATGGGAGGATGTACGCAGGAAGCTGACAGGGTGGCTAGCTGCTGGTTTGTTTGGCCTGCTTCTCCCCCTGAAAACCGGGGTGTGTATGGCGTGTCTTCATTAGAATCAGAGGGTCCTCCTTAGGACTTTGTTGAGAGCTGCTCGGGGTTCTGACAAGGAGTAGCCCTTGCTATACTCTTGACTGAAGAATGGCTCTCATCCTCTAGGGGAGGCCTGCTTCATCAACCAAGTGTGTCCCTTCAGGAGAGGTACCCAGGGAGCAAATGAGAGAGAGGAGGCATTGCCTTGCCGGCTGGACCAGTTGAATCAGTTCAGATGGTCACTGGGATGGCAGATTTCACAGTCAGGTTGCCCTCATATCCATATCCGGGACTTCCTGTTGGACTTGAGGAGGAAGGGAATAAGTTACTTTGCTACCCTCCATGTTAAGAGGCTATCTCAGTCAGTACACCCCCTGCCAGAAGGGTCATCCTGAACGTCCCACTGGGACATCCCTGTGCTCACCTCACGGACACCAGCTTCCGAGAGCTAGTCAGGTCAGCACAGTACCGCTACGTGAGGACCCTGGGAGTCTGGAAGGGTGGGACTCACTTCAGTGGCTGCCTGACAGAGCCAGGGCTGCACCTGAACCTGAAGCAAAGGACACCCCCAAAACCCACCGGCACCCATAGTGAGAAGGTGATTCCACCCGTGACACAACGCCTTGTCCCACGCATGCTTTGGAGTTCACCCAGCAGCCTTCCTCTTAGATGGCGGTTCCTGCTTCCTGTTTCCCCCGAGGTCAAACATCAAGGGTGCCTGTTTGTTCCTCCTTTTCTATAGCCCATTAGCGCTGTCTGTATCATTTTCAGCCAGAATGCCAGGATCCATGGGAAACTGAGGCAGGATATAGAAACAGATTGGATTTTCTGGCGTCCTGGCACAGGTGGCTTTTCAGACACCTAAATCTTTGCATCCAGCCCCTAGGACAGGAAAACACTAGTGTATTTACATCAGTCTCCCAGACATGAGTGTGTGCCATGTGCACACAGGTACTGTGCCTCCAATGGTCTCTGTAGAACATGCCCCATACGGAGCCTGACATACAGCAGGTGCCCAATGCAAACGTATTCACTTTTATAATTTTTCTCAGGCTCCACCAAGTGCCTGTGAGTTTCAGTAATGCAGATAAGAGCCAATTTCCTCAGTAGCCAGTCATCACCTGCTCAACAGGACGTGCCATCCCGAATCTATGGGGGTCTCTTCACATCCAGGTGGGCGCCCTTTCCAGGGGGCACTCACCAGGGAACTCTCACGGAAGATAGAATTCTTTGATTTTCCACACTATGCCTTAGTGGTCTTTCCATGTGTAAATTTCGTTCATTTATTTTATTTGCATTATAATGTACCAAAAGGACAGCGTGCTAGTGCAGGTGGATACATTTTCCCCACGTGAAGGCTTTCACTTAACTAGGGCTCAGACATGACAGTCCAGAGCCCCTTTGTCTTTCACGGTCATTTCCTACCAAGGGCGGCAATGCCCTTGGCTTACAATGCCACTAATTCTGTCTAATTTTGAAATTTATACAAATGGATTCTAGTAGAGCATTTGCTGTTGTGCTCAATGTCCTCAGTTAATATTATTTGTGGGGCTTTCATTTGCTTTAGTGTTGGTGATGAGCCCAGGGTCTTGCACATGCTAGGCAAGCATTCTGCCATTGAGCCATGCTCCAGCTGTTCACTGATGGATTTTAGGCAATGACCATGCCACCAAGCCATATCTCCAACCCCTCACTCTCTAGAGAGGATTCAAGGCAAGTGCTCTATCTACTACAGAGTAAAGCATTTAGCCCCTCCCTGGAGATTCTAGTAAATGCTCTGCCATTGGCTCACATACCCTGCCTCTCACCAGTGTCTTCTAGGCAAACTGTGTACCACACAGTCACATCCCCCAACCTCTGTGGGATTTCTTCCTGGTGTTTTCTAAAATAGTTTTTTTTTCACTGCTGTATGTTATTCTGTCATGCGATCATGGCGATCTCCTACTGTTGATGGAGTTCCTTCTAGTTTCTTGTGATTTATGAAGAAGCTTCCAAAAGATGTCATGGGCTGGTTTGCCACGTGCCAGATGTTTGTGCTTCTGCTGGGGATACACCTGGGCATGAACTTGCCAGGTGACTGAGTGCATGTCTAGACATGCCCCACAGCTTTGCCTAGTGCTCAGGATGAATTCTACTTCTGCAACTACATAGGAGAGTTCTCTTTTTCTGTCTTTCCAAATGCTGTATTATCGTATCCTGTCTTACCACTGGAACCCATGGACACATATTTCATGCTGTTAGCTTGTTTGTGTTGGGGAATGTCCTTCTGTGTATGTTCATCTTATTGATTGTTGAATAAAGTATTGTTTGACCACTGAGGCAGCAAGTTAGGCGGAGTCGAGGAGGATTCTGGGAAATGTAGTAAAAAGAAGTCTTGTGGTACAGGCAGGAAGTGACATAGCAGGCAGACTCATATATAAGCAGGGACAAACAGGAGGTCATCCCCTTTTCTCTTCTTCCTGCTCTTTGCTCTGGAGCTGCCATGTGATCCCAGCAAGAGAAGATGCCAGCAGCTGGTGTCTGATAAGATAAGTCTTTATGGTTGATAATTAAGACTGAGCTAGCAAGTAAGAAATCCTCCTCAGCTGGCCAAGCAGCATTTGTACATAATATAAGTCTCTCTGTGTTACTGGGGACCTTAACATGACAGCGGGCGGAACTTGGGCAACCTGGTGGAAAGTGGCCTCGTGGCGGCAGAACTCGGCGGCTTGGCAGAAATATTTATCGTTACAGAATGGTTTCAGAAGTTATCATTACGTGTTTGTTCACTTTTGGGGTAGCCTTAGAAGTGTTGGTAACATCCGGCAGTGGTGGCACATGCCTTTAATCCCAGCAGAGGCAGGTGGATCTCTGTGAGTTCGAAGCCAGCCTGGTCTACAAAGTGATTTCCAGGACAGCCAGGGCTGTTACACAGAGAAACCCTGTCTTGAAAAACAAACAAAAAAATGTTGTAAATGAGTCTAACATCTAAAGGGTGGCTCCCTTTTGCCCGTGCACAAGGGTTTCTGTGCCATAGATTCCTAGATGAATCAGAGTACTTACATTTCCAGTCTTGATATGTACTGTCACAGCAAAGGCCGCAGAGGTAAAGCATGTTCCAGTGAGGCCACAGCCTGCTAGTGTCTGTCACCTCTCCCTTCCTTCCTCTCCTGCCCATTTCTTCCTTCACCACCAGCCTCTCCTCTTCCTGCCTCTTCCTCCTCTTCCCTCCACCCCACCCCTCGGTGAAGGATGGATAGCTCCTGAGTTAGAGAACACCTAACTGGTGCCAAATAAACATTTATATAAATTTGTGAGACAGGATATTAAAGAAACACACTGTAGTGCGCCAACCAATGGCTATTGTTTTATATTCTGGCTTGGAGGCATCTATTTTATTAAGTAACAAGGAGTTTGGAATCTATTGGCATATACATGTCAATCAGAATTGCAGATGATTTAGAACTGTGAAACCTTGTTTTGTTTTTTGTTGTTGTTGTTTGTTTTTTTTTAAACTGCCTAGGAAGATTTCATTAGGATCCATGTAAGTAGTGGTCACCAGTGAGGCCTGGGTAAGTGCCGAGTACTGACTGGGAGCTGGATGCTGAGTGAGGAGAGTGTGTTGACTAGGTTCCCAGTGAGGTCGGGGTTAGTCCTGATGGGTGCTAGATTATTGCTTCACGCTCTCTACATATTGGGAGTGCTAGGTAAGTAGAGGGTTAAAATCTGGGTGGGTCTGATTAGGACAGGTTTCACTAGTTTGAGTATTGACTGAACACTAGCTGAGGGCCACTTGAGTGCTAGGTGATAGCTAAGTGAAGGCAGCTGGATTCTGGACCAGGGCTGACTGGGGACTGGGTCGGGGCTAACTTAGGCTAACTGGGGCTCAGTGTTAGCTACCAAGCTTGTGTTTGAAGGACAGCGAGCAGAGACCAGATCCTCTGGAGTCATGGTAAGGGCATTTCCTTCAGTGTTTTCATCTGGTTGTAGGATGAGGACTCATGAGACACATTTGTATTCTTGACTTTCTGCTCTGCGAAATGGGAGCAGAGCCCCATGAAGAGATGTCTAGCAGATCTTCTACCTGACACTTGAGGTGTCCAGGAAGTTAGCAGAAACTTCCGCTCCAGCTGGCTCTTGGTTCATGGCCGCCATCAGCAGAACTATATGAAATCCACCTGAAGTCACTAAGGATGGTTAGAATGCCGGGTGGTGAGAAGGGCTCAGGTGTGGTGTGGAGAGATGCAATTCATCTGTGGCCTGGTACTGTGGCGCTTTGTGAGTGGTCAGCACCAAGAGGGATGCACAAAAAAATCATGATAATTCCCCATCTCACCAGAATTTAGAGTGTAGAGTAGATTTTCCGTTCTTTGTGCCATCCCTGAGACAAAAGGAGATCACTTTCAGAGAGACAGGAAAGATGACTTTCTTGGGGCTGTGGAATGGTCTGGATCACTGAGGACAGGTAGGCCATGAAAAGAGCAACATTATATGTAAAGTGGAAGAAACAGCTCAAGGCAAGGCCAAGACACATTATTACATGATTGTAGCGTGAGTCTGTGGAGTAGGGCATTGGAAGACAAAAACGGGAAGATGGCTGCGCTTCTAGCTCAACACCTGCCTAGAATCCCCTAGTGAGGGGCTGGGGGCGTGGCTCAGTGGTAGAACCCCTGCCTAGAATCCCCCAGTGAGGGTGTAGCTCAATGTAGAGTAGTTGCACAGCATGCACAAAGCCCTGTGTTTTAGACCTAGAAAAAAAAAAAAAAAGAAAAACCCCAAATAGTAACATGTAACTTGACTATATGGGACTCTGACGGTCAAGCCAAGATATTTGTGCTGATACATAGATTCCTTTAATGCCCTTGTGCTCCGTGTAACAAAGGGCATCTTGATTAAGTAAAAAATAAAAAAATAAAGGCTGTGATTCTACACATTGATTTTAGTAGGTCCTTATTCCTTACCTAAGCTTTTGACATAGTTCATTGTGTCAATTACTTGATAGATGGGTGGATGGATGGATGGACAGATGGGTGAATAAATAGAACCAACAGATGATACTAAGTCGAAGGGTTGATAGGTGAATGAATGAATGAATGAATGGGGGATGGATGAACGGGCAGGTGGATTTGTGAATACACCAATGTGTTGCATAAATCAGTTGCCTTCTTTCCCATGGAAATCTTAATTTCTGCTTGATGCAAGCCATCCATTTACCATTTTTGCAGATACAGCTCTTTAGAGGTTAGAGGGGAAGCCGGTGAGTCCCCATGAGAGTTTTGTTGTACACATATAACCACTGTGAAAATGCCCATTTCAAGGACTGGCCACCAGTTCCCCAACCCATTGCCCAGGTATCAGCTGTCCTTTTCTCGAGATTGTCTTGAGACTGTCAAGTGTGTAGGCAATCTAGCCGCTTTACTGAAGGCCACAAGTTACCCATGAAACTCACTGTGTTTCACGCCCACAGGCTTCCGTACGCCAGCTGAAGGTGTGTGGGACACAGAGCCTTCATTAATGTTGATCACTTTGTGTGCAGCTGACGTTCAGCCATCCATGAAAATGCACCCAGGTTCCATTCCACCAAGAAGAGAGAATTCTTTCTTCATGTGGAGTTGCCCTAAGTGGTTGGCTCCATCACCCATCACGCTAGGAGTTACCTCCTTGCTCGTGGAATAGAAGATTGTGGATATAGGAGTAGGTTGACAGTTTGTGGTTTTGGTTTTTCTCCAGGAGGGAAGACATGAAAAAATGTTGAGATCAGAAAAAGTCAGAATGAAAGGCCAGCAGGAATTTTCATGTCTCTGCCCATTCTTGCCACAGCTTATACTGACACCTGGGGTCACACCACTGGCCACCAGGTTTAACCAAATGGCATGAGCCAGATTTGCTCCCCCACCCCGATACACACACACACACACACACACACACACACACACACACACACACACACACAGCATGTTGACTCCATTCATGGATCGGCTGTGTCAGGTGTTTTTAAAGTGCTGCTTTGGGACACAGAGGTAAGGATACAGCCATCTTAGAGCCACATGTCCTGAAACACCATGGTTGGTTAGATTCTGGGTAGAGCATGGGCGTGACCCCAAAGACAATGCTAAGTTAGGTGATTCACTCACTGTCCGTCATCTCTAGAGATTTGTCAAAGGTAACTTGTTGCTTTTGTCATGTGAGGTGTCCTTTGCACAGGGTGGGAGCTCAGACTAGCAGAGTACCCCTTGCAGAAACTCGGGGAACATTCCTGTCCCTTCTTGAGACAGGTAGGGAGGATGCCTTCCCTTTTTGGATCCCGGAGAACCTCCCGGCTTCCAGGCCTCCTCTTCCTCCTCGTCCTCTGCCTCAGGAGGGGAGGGCAGTCATTCTGAGCAGGGACTGCTGAGGCTGTCACTGTGGCAAGAACCCAGAGACAGGAGCCTGAAATGTGGGGGCCCTGCACGTGACCGCGACTCTCCTGTCTTCGTGTTGAAACATTATTGTAAACGATTTTAATGTGCATTAATTATCCAAAATAATGGATGTCTCTGTGACATTTTCATGTGTCTATATAATGTACTCCGAACACACCCATGCTCTCTTGTCCCTCGACCCCCTTTTCTCACTGGTTACTTTGTCTTCCATGACTGTCCTCCGTCTTTCTCCTCTTACAGTCTAGATTCCACATGTCTGGCTTAGCTCACTTAGCACAATGACCGCTGGTTCCATATACTTTCCTGAGGATGACATTTCTGTCTTTGTGGCTGAATAGTACTCCACTCTGTATATACACCACATTTCCTTTCTCTGTGCGCCCATCGGCAGGCCCCTAGGCTGATTCCCCAACTTGGAATTGTGAGGAGGGGGCTTTAATCGGCAGAAGTGAGCGGGTGCCTCTGTGCTTTGCTGACTTAGATGCCTCTGGAGGTCCCAAGTTGCCAGCCTCTTGTTTTCAGCCGTATCTGGAGTAGCAGGGGATCCCCCCACCCGTGGGAAGCGGGTAGGTGTCTCTGGAGCAGAGCCGTCCTTGCTCCAACAAGCAGCAGTGGACTGTAGTGACTGCAACAAACTCCTGTCACCCTGGCTGTGCCCGAGTGACATGGCCTTACACACACCGCCTTCCCTTGCCAATCAAGTAACGTTATGCTTTTCTTGGCCTGGAAGCAATCCTGCTCTGTTAACACAGTGGTCCCCAACCGAATGAGCCTCCGCCGTGCACATTACATCAAATTAACATGTACGAAATTAATATTCCTGACCTTGCTAGCAGAGAAAAACCATCAATCTAAGCGGGGGGCGGGGGTTGTCATCCCTGAGTGGCCAGCCTTCTGGAGAAGGCCTCTCCAATGTAACTCAGCCATGTGCCCTTCCCTCAGGCCTAGCTTGGGACACTGGGATCATCTCCTTTTTTCTGGGGACCTCCACATGCAGTGACAATGTTTGCAAAGCCCCTGGTCCTGACATCGTCCCTTTGTGTTAAGTGGCCATGACTGACATTATTCTTAAGAGCTTCTAAATGACTTTATGTGTCTCTGGGAGTTCATGTGGATGGGCGGAACACACCTGCCTTCTCCGTTGACCTGTGACCTCCTGAGTCTACCCATAAACCCTCATTCTCCACATCAATTTGTTTTTCTCTTCCTGTTTCATATTTATTAACCACTGAGACACACCCCCAGCCCCTCACTGGGGGATTCTAGGCAGGGGCTCTACCACTGAGCCACGCCCCCCAGCCCCTCACTGGGGGTATTCCAGGCAGGGGCTCCACCACTGAGCCACACCCCCCCAGCCCCTCACTGGGGGATTCTAGGCAGGGGCTCACCACTGAGCCACACCCCCCAGCCCCTCACTGGGGGATTCTAGGCAGGGGCTCTACCACTGAGCCACACCCCCCAGCCCCTCACTGGGGGATTCCAGGGAGGGGCTCTACCACTGAGCCACACCCCAGCCCCTCACTGGGGGGATTCTAGGCAGGGACTCTACCACTGAGCCACACCCCAGCCCCATTCTCTTTCACTCTTGATGCTGTGATTCCTCTCCTAGTCAGCAGACAGCAAATAAATCCTCTGTCTTGATTGTCAAGAGCCTTGGTGTTGCTGGGGAGGGAAGTCAGTGTTTGGCCAGTGCCAGCCTAGTACTGAATGCTAGCTCTTGCCTCTTCATGCCTCTAAGGTACTTGCATCTGGACTCTTTGGACATCTGAGGTGTGTTCTTCTGTACCAGCTCAGCCTGCAGTAGATACAGTAAATGCCATGACCCCCACCCCCACCCCAGAGAGGGTTATCATGAGTCATGCAACACCCATGTAAAAATAACCCAGAGGACACACAGCCTCTAGTACTTACCTGAGCAGCCTTCACAAGGCAGAAATTTATTCTTGGATCAACTATATCCATCCATCTCTGTTGTCATGGTTAGATTTAGGTGAGAACTTCTGGGGACTTTGAAATTTTTGCCCCCACCCCCATAGATGACTCAGAGTAGGAACAGAGCTGACAAGAGATCTGAACTCAGCTTGCAGGATTCAGTCTGACTGGGAGCTGGGGACTGAGGGGACACTGGCAGTCTTTGGGTTCTAGGGGTCCAAAGTGCCTTCCCGAAGCACTAACCAACTTGCAGAGGGAACACTGGACTTTTTATGGCAATTCCCAAGCATTATTGCTACTCAGTGGAGCTGAGCTTGGCCATTGCTATGGTCTCTTCCCAGAAGTCCCACAGGAGGCTGGAGTCATCAGAAAGCGCATGCAGGGTCTAATATAGTAGGCTTCACTGCCTCCGTCTGGTTCTTTATTCTCTGCCTTCCTTCTCCATGACCTTCATCTTAAGGCTTCCCTGGAAGGTGGTAGCTTTGAGATACCCATTCAAGGCTCCACAGGAGGATGCTGAGCCCAGAAATGGGCTAAGACCAGCCTGTTCCTGGATGCTTCCATAGAAAGCAAACACCTGTGTAGTTGGCACATTGCATTTAGCTTGGGAAAGCACCTAGGTTCATGCATCACGATGCATCATGAAGTCTTTGGTGGGACCCAGGAGATGACCTTGGCCAGTTTTATGTCCACTCTGCTTGCTTTCTCTTGTTCATGGTGAAGAATATGCACCTCAGAGACGAGAAGGCAGCAGAGTAAATGCTAAAAGCCAGGCTTACACTGCTGTGACTTGGCACGGTTTCAGAGAAGAAAATGCAGTGTAGAAATGCCAGCTCTACTGGCTAATCCTCTCCATGGTCCAGGCTCTTGAACATCTCCCTCACATATTTCCTGGAGCTCCACTCTGATGTGAGCCCCAGGGAGAGGTGTCCCTGTAGGCAGTCAGTAGAGAGTCAGACACCTCTTGACGATGTTGGCATCTTTTTTTGTCCACTGGCGCTGTGTAACTGTAGGGCTTAGAGGCTTTGACGTCGGCTTCAATTTTGAGCCGTGCTCCGTGACACGGACTCGTGACGTCCCTGGCATCTTCTGTGTTCAGAACAACTCCCATGCGATCACAGGGAGGATAGGTTTGTTGAGGCCACTGTGGCCTCCTCTACCCTCACTAGAAATCAGAATGCCTTCTTTGCTCAGGATGGCACAGGCAAATCTCTGAGGATTCCTTCCCACACCCCCAGAACTGTGCATTGAACCTCAGCTCTCCACACGTACTAGGGAAATGGGTACCATCCAGCTACATCCCCAACGCTCTTTGCCCTGTTCACTTTGAGACAGGATCTCATTGAATCTCCCCAGGCTAGCCTTGAACTCACTCTGTCGTCCAAGCCGGACTTATACTTGAAATCCCCCTGCCTCGACGTCCGGAATACCTCCAGAGCTGTGCCACCACACCTGACTTCTGCTTCCTTCTTGCTGTGTTCGTCAGTCTAAGAAGAAATACTGGGAATTCAGAGAAGATGGACAGAAGGATCCCCAACCTTGGAATTGACCCCTGGCACTCCCTTGGGGCCTCTTTTCCATGGCCACCTTGGTGGCTACCCTCATAGCCACCTCTGTCTACCCCAGAATTCCAAACTCCTGGCCCACCACCATTTTACAGCATTAAGGTGACCTCAAGCTTGCATCCCATCTCCTCCCCACCATGTCTTATTCCTTCCTGCCCTGATCACCTCCAAGCCCACTCCATCTCCCTTGCCTGTCTTTCCTTCATCACTTGGTCTTCTCTTGGCTCTGTCCCCTTCCCCGCTCCTTAGCTTCCAAACACTGACCTTGAGTCACCCTGGCATCCTTGTCATTGGTCCTAGGCAACAAAGTGGGGAAGATGCAATCTAACTTGCCAAGAAGTATGCTTGTGCTTCTTTGGTCTTCTTTCTTCTGAGCAGCCATGGGGACAGTCTGCAAAGCCCTGTGTCCAGGCCCTAGAGGTCTAACTCCATTTCAGCCCTAAATCTGCTCACATGTACACGGCAACACAGCACAACCATCCTTGTCCTTCTCCATCAGCCCTCCCCCCTGCCCACCTGTCTAACCACAGCCTCTGCAGCCTGAGTGCCCAGACTCAAGGGTAAGCTTACTAACAATGCGTTATGATAAATCTTTCCTCCAAAAGCCGCCTGAGCCCCACCGCCACGTGTGAGCTTTACGCCAGCCGCCCGCCCGAGTTAGGCCCAAATGAATACACAGAAACTTGTATTAGGTACAATGCTGCTTGGCCAATAACTAGGATTCTCATCTGTTGGCTCAGTCTTAACTATCAGAAACCTATATATTTTATAAGACTTATCTTATCGGACACCTTATTGTCGTCCCTCCTTGCGGGTGGCTCACATTGTGCTGCTGGAGCAGGAGCGGAGGGGAAAAGAGGGACGCTTCCTGTTTCTTCTTCCCTTAAATATGAGTCTCCTGCTATGTCACTTCCTGCCTGGATCAGCACTTCTCTACTACATTTCCCAGAATCCTCTTTGACTCCTAGTCCCGTCTAACTTGCTGTCTCATTGGCCAAACAGTATTTTATTTAATAATCAATAAGATAAACATACACAGTACATTCCCCATCAACAATGTGATAAAGTAATCTCCACTTATCCAGAAAGAAATCCTAGTGTTCCCCGGCTTGCTATTCATATTTATATGGAGTGCATCAGTTTCCTTTTTTACTCAGAAGTAGAGTTGAGCCAAGGATGCTATCTATTGTTGAGAGGACTCCCGCCTCATGCCCTTCTTGTGGCTATGGTGGGTCTGCTCTTTACCTTTGGACACATCCACCAATCCCTCAGCCCTCCTGGACCGGAAGATGTGGGGTCCTTGGAACTCTCTGCTCTTCATTCCGGCATACACACACTCCCAGACCCTTTTGGGGTTGGGCTTTTCCACATCCAGACCCTGGGATCAGAAATAGCACAGTGTAATTCTTTGAAAATCAGGTTCAAAAGCAGCAACAGCAAAAACCCTGGAAATTCCTTCATCCCTTCCCGTGACCTTTGGAAAGACGAGAGGCAATGAACGTGAGACCCTCCTGTCCAGTCCACATAGCAGACTGGGGTCAGTGTTCCCTGTGTGGCTTGCCCTTCCAGGAGCGCTGGGTAATTGGATTTTAAAGGATGCGTTTGTAAGCCTCTTTCTCAGGAATGTTCTTTTACCTGTGTCCCATTTGGTTCCACTTGGCTGGGTTCTAGTGTTCAACCCATCGTCTAACCCAGCACTCAAATGCCTTGTGTCTTTCTACACTGTGATTTTGCTTGTGGAATAGAGCAAGTGGGAGCCGGATATAGGTCAGGAAGCTGCCATGGTAGCTTGACTACCCTCATGAAGAGAGACTGTCAACCAAGTGACTTGGAAAAATGTGAAATACAGTTACTCCACCCCGAGGCCCCCCACCCTGGCTTGTCAGTCTCTGCCCACTCCTGAGATTTTCTCTGCTTCTTGTGCAGCCATGGGTGGTTGGGATGGAAGCCACTTCATCCGAGTGGTCCAGCTGCATCCACTGTTGGAGCTGGCAGCAAAGTTCAGTTTATGAAGCGAAAGTCACAACGATACACCCGTGTAAGTTACATTCAGAGCAGATGCAGAAGGACTTAGCATCACTCTAGCAGTCTCCATCCGGGGACTGACTTGAATCTGGACCCGCCTGAGCTAGTTAGCTATTGAGAGGGCTGGAAGAAGTCAACTGTAGTGTTCCTTTTTGCCTCCTGTGCTTATAGGTTGAGTGGCCATGATAGATCTGAGCCGTGGTGTGCAAATGATTTAAAGGTGTCTCCCACAGGTGTATGTTTTGACATTTGATCCTTACAGATTTCCATATTGACGTTTGATCATTCCTGTCACAATGTAAGCAGTGGTGGAACCACTAAGGGTTGGCTTAGAGGGAAGCCATTAAGTTTGTCCTCAGATCAAATTAGGGTTGTTCTTGTAGGATCTTGCATTAGTCCTTGTAGGAGCTGGTGCTGAAAGAGCGCACGGGGCCCTGAGTTGTTCTTTGCTGTCCTGTTCTAAGATGTGGCCTTTCCCTCCACACAGATGTCTGCTATTTGTCAAGGAGCACTTGCAAAGCCAGCCATGGGAAGTTTGGATCCAAGACGTCCAAGCCTATGAGCTGAGTGCATCCCTTCCTTTATTGTATTAGCTTTCCTTGTGTATTTTGTTAAGTAACATCAAACTGAGTAGCCCAGCCAGACAGTAGGGCCATGCAGACTTCCAAGATGGGGAGTTTGGGCTGTGTGAGCATGGTCCTGACCACATGGAACTGACCTTTACTTAGCACCTGGCTATAGACCAGTGATGTCAGTGGGGAACTACAGGGACAAAAGCTGCCTGTTTCTCCCTCCCAGAATTGGGCATCTACCATGAATCCGTCTTAGGAGGCAGCAGTGAGCAGTGGGGAGTTAGGAATGAGAAATCCAGTCACACCCTAGTGGCCCAGAAGAGCTGGAAGGATATAAGAACAGAGTAGGGAGACGATCTCGTGGGCACTTTGAGGCTTTTGCCTGAGACCGACCGGTGAGCAGTCTTGAGGGTGGACTCCTCCAGGTGAGTGATGTGAGAGTCAGCTTTTGTGTGACAGTCCCAGTGGCTTCTGTTTGTACTGGATTGAAGGGTGTGGAGTGGGGAGGGAGACATGCTGGTGTCTGCACTGTGCTGGAATAGAAGGGGGCAGAGGGATAACCAGTCCTGTTACCAACCCTGCTAATACCGCTCTGTGCAGCTGGCAGCGACCTCAGGCTAACGCCTCTCCAGATGAGCAGTGCTGGTCGACTTTGAGTAGGCTATCCCCAACCCAACCTGCTGTGCAAGAATTCAGATTAGGATGTGCATAAAGTCTCATAGCCAGCCGTGGCAGAGTCAACTAAGTATACCAAAGAATGGCAGGGCAGTCTTTCCTGGCCAGCATCAGCATCTGCAAACCTACTAATCCACACACAGACAGTGACAGAAGCCACCAATGTCCTCTCCTGACTTGCTGTATCCAGGGTATTAATCATCCCAAGGTCTAGAAACGATTCTTCTGTGCAACCAGAGACTTTGCACATTTGATGCCATCCAAAGAAGACAAGACTATAGCCTGGTGCAGTGGTACAAGTAATCCCAACACCGGGAGGCTGTGGATTCCACACTGGGCGTAGCTTAGGCTATGTAGCAAGAATCTAGCTTTAAAATATGAGGGACTGGGTGGGGTAGGAAGGGGCTGGAGAGATGGCTTAGTCGTTAAGAACTCCGACTGCTCTTCCAGAGGACCCAGATTCAGCTCTCAGTTCATAACCACCCATAATTCCAGTTCCAGTGGATCCAATGCCCTCTCCTGGCCTCCATAGGTATAAGGTGTGCAGGTGGTAGATAGACATACATGCAAGCAAAATAAAAAAATACACATAAATAAGTATAGATGTATGTTAAGAAGCAGAGTGATTTTTGCCTTGCATATACAAGGCCCTGAGTTTGATGATTCCCCAGCACAAGGAAAAAAATGAACTAGATAAAGCCTAAGATTTGATTTCTTTTTAAGTGTGTGTGTGTGTGTGTGTGTGTGTGTGTGTGTGTGTGTGTGTGTGTGTAGATGCCCAGGGAAGACAGACAGAGGTGCCTGGACCCTCTGGAGCTGGAGTGACAGGTGGTTCTGAGTTGCCTGCTATGGGAACTAGGACTGAACTCAGGTTCTCTTCAAGGGCAATACTCAGCTTTAATCACTGAGCCATCTCTCTAGCACCCAGATAGCATTTATTAAGACTGCTTGGTCATGTACCAGAAGGGACAGATTGACACCTCCATTCTCAACCGTTTGCTCACAAGTAGCTTATAACCGGAAATGGAGACGGGCATCTTAGAGATCACTACCCTGGTGCACCATATTATCCGCACAGGGAAACTAAGGCCCAGAGGCAAAAGTCTGTTTCTCTTAGGACAACAGCTTCCTGTTTGTGGAGTGAATGGATGTCTCCGTCCTTCTTCCCCTCTGCCAGTTCTCTCACCTGTTTCCACTCTCAAGTTTGTTGGTTGTTTGAGACAGGGTCCTAATAGGACAGGCTGACCTTGAACTCAGCATGTTTCTGGGCTCTCAAGTGATCAAGAGCTTGTGACGTCCTCAGAGGAGTGGCGGATCGTACAACACAGCAATGCCTGTTCTTAGGCATCCGTTATAACGTGGAGGAAGAATCCATGCGTAGTGTCTTTGTCTTCGTCTCGGGAAATATTCCCCATTGTTGGGTCTGAACCCATTTGTCTTTTCTTGCTAGGTATTGAGGTTCCTGGCACAAAAGTGTGCATACATACATACATACATACATACATACATACATACATACATACATGGACTCTCAGAAACCTACCTGGTCAAGGCTGGAGCTAAGGTGTGGGGTTGGCCTGATCTCCCAGGAACCCAGACCTTCCTGGTGTAGGAGCTTGCACCTTTTTCTCAGGGCTAGGGAGTTTGGCTATGCTTTCTTTCTAATACTAATATCCGTCTCGTTTATCAGACTGATGACACTCTGATACTGTTGTCCACCTCAAAGAGCATATTAGAGTGTGTTGGGGACCAGCACATGGTAGGAGCTGGTCACATCAATGATGATGAGTGTAAATAGGATTTCAGATGGCCTTCCAGGAATTCCATGGGTGAATGCTTCCATAGAGGGCATGGGAGCCAGGCAGGTCCTGAGACAAACGCCTACTTTCTGTGTATCATCATGGTACTGTGGGCACCCCCATGCCCACTGTTGACTTCTCCTGGTTCCTGATGTCTTGCAATCAATGACTACTCTCCCATTCTTAATCTTGTGCAAGCTCCAGAATAGAAGCCATGGCTCAGCGTTTGGTGTTCAGGCTTAAGATCTTGCCTCTGATGGGCCTATCCATGAGACAAGGACTTTGATTGCCTTGCTCATTTCTTTTCTCAATGTTTGGACAGGATTTCCCAGCAGAAGCAATTTAATTGTGGAAGGGCTTATTTTGGTTCTCGGACTCTGGGGACTACAATTCCATCCTGGTGAAAAGAGTGGATAGAGTCTGGTCACATTTTGCCAGGCAGGAAGCAGAGTGCCAAAGCCAGAAATCAAATCAGAGCCTCACCTTCAAAGTCTGATCTCAGGAACCTACTCTGCTGATGAAGTTACAGTCTCAGGTCACAAATCCCTAAAAGTAGCAAAGGACCAAGTTTTGAAAAGACATTAGTTTGTCAAGGACATTCCACATTGAGATAATAACAGCATCTGTCTGAACCTGTGTGGGGCCCAGCCTCCCCTTAGGTCCCTGGCAGCAACACGGGCCATGTGTTCTTCTCATCCAGACTGCCCTGTAGAATCCTTCCTTAGTGCATGGGGCCACCGGGGGAGTTTCCAGAGACTGAAACCCAACTTGCCATTTTGAGCTGCCCTCTGCGAGGGTTGTAAGAGAAACTGCAGACCCAGTGAATGCCCCAGTCCTCATCAGCTTGCCCCAGACTGAGCGGACTCCCGAGAGACAGGGCGTCTTAAGTCAGGATAAGGCCCGGCAAATTGGAACACTTAGTCACTTGACTCTAGCTGACCTCCTTCCAGGTTGGCTCTCTCAAGGCAATTTGGGAGTCAAGATTTCTAGAATGTTCTGCAAATTGGGGAAAGTTGTGAGGGAGATTGAAATTGTTCTTTCCTGTTTCTGTTCTAATTCATGACTCATGTTCCTCACTGTCTGTAGGAAGAGTGTCCCGAGGGCTATGGGATGGTTCTTTGAACTTCCACTCACATGTAGCAGATCACAGCAATGCACAATTCACTCTGCCAGTTGTTTCTTCTTCTTCTTCTTCTTCTTCTTCTTCTTCTTCTTCTTCTTCTTCTCCTCCTCCTCCTCCTCTTCCTCCTCCATTTCTTCTTTCTCCCCCTTCTCCTCCTTCTCTTTCTCTCTCTCCTTCTTTTTCTTGTTGGGTTTTCAAGACAGGGTTTCTCTGTGTAGCTTTGGAGGCTGTCCTGGAACTCACTTTGTAGACCAGGCTGGCCTCGAACTCACAGAGATCCACCTGCCTCTGCCTCCTGAGTGCTGTGATTAAAGGCGTGCCCCCACCACCTTCTGGCTTCTGCAAATTTCTTTGTCCTGTTTTTCGTTTCCATACAGGATCTTCCTATGTTTATCCAGCCTGGCCTAAAGCTTGAGATCCTCTTGCCTCAGCCTCCTGAATACTAGGATTGCTGACAGGTATAGGCCACCACTCCCAGCTCTTCTGGATGTTTCTAAAGGGTGTCCTCTGGCTCACACTCCAGGTTCTCGTTTCTTAAGGTGAACATGAAGAGGAGTTGTCTCTTTCTCAAAGCTAGGATGTTATTCTCTTCCAAGATCACATCACCACCCCCTTGGGAGCTGCCTCTCTGCAGTTCAGCTTAGAACATATGCAGATTGGATGGGTGATCAAATAGGAAGGCAGAGGCATCCATACAGGTTCCAAAGAATCAGTTACATCTTTCTTTAAACTTTATTTCTTCTGATATGAAATTCACCTGGAGCAAATCACTTGAGCTGTTGAATTGTACAAATAAGACAATCCCTAGGAACTGTCTCTTTTTAATCACTCCAGAAATCACCAGGGCCACATCCCTGCTACTCCATACATTTGCCATTGGTCTTCTGAAACCAGCTTGTGAAGATCTCATCACATAGTCTTGGCTGGCCCCTAGCTCAGTGTGTATAGCAGGCTGGCCTGGGATCCATCCTGTTGCCTCTGCCTCCCCAGGGCTGGAATTACAAGTCTGTGCCACACACCCTGTATCCATTGGTTTTTAGTTCAAGGCAGGAAAAAAAATCACCCACCCCATTCCCTTTCTCCTTTAGCTTCAAGCTGTTCCTCAGGCAGGCTTGTCACGTCACAGTGTTTACAAAATCACTAAGGTATAGAATAACCTGAGGATGGAAAAATTGTATCAAGGCGTCCCATCAGCACCGATGTTCCCAGGGCTCTGTGCCTCCTGTGGGGGTTAGGGGCTCTTCCAGGACTCCTGGCTGCTGGACTCCGCTGCCCACCTGCTCAGGAATGCCTACTGGGTTTCCATTCCCAGTACAAGGCCGCCAAAAAGACAGAATCCCTGTAGGATACCCATGGAGCCTGTTCTGAGTAAATATTGACAAAGTAGTCTAAAGAGCAAACACTTTGACATTTGTAAGGTCCACCAGCAGGTCTTGTATATATTTATACAGCAGGAGTGAGCTCCGCATACCAATTTTCCTGAACCTGTTCTGATAAAATTCTATGAGAGAGAGAGAGAGAGAGAGAGAGAGAGAGAGAGAGAGAGAGAGTGTGTGTGTGTGTGTGTGTGTGTGTGTGTGTTAGCATGTGGGGAACAGGGCCAGCACGGGGTTGCGGCCACTCACCATCTCGCCCAGGAACTCTTCAGACCCCATCCCTGGCAGGAAACTTACTTTGGGCTTCTTTTAGACCTACTTTTCTAGGATGAAGAAAAGGAGGAGAAAAAGCCACAGACCTTGGTTTTAATTTATTATAATTGACGAATTTCCTTTTTACTTGGTAAAATTCTTATTGATGTTTTTGTACTTTATATTTATTAGAGACTGAGCCTCAAAAATGTAATGAGTAAAAAAAAAAAAAGCTTGCTTAATTTAAATTGTAAGTCTGTCTGTTAAGAAATGCATTAGAGGTAGGAGAAGCATAAGACATATTAATTGACAGACAGGAACTGCTGTCTCTGAGGTTGATACAAGTAATTTATTACTTTAGAAGTGAATGCCACCTCCAGAATGTGCTTCATTAATTTCAAATTTAGTTTTAATTTCAAGCTGTTGCCCCTTGAGAAGAATAAGGTGGCAAATTGTGTTTGAAGAGCAGATTTTTTTTTTTTGCTCCAAAGAAACATCATATTTTAACTATTTAATTTTACAAATAACTGTGCCCATATCTTTTTGCCGAACTCCCAAGAGCCAAGAATGTACTCGAGGTATGATCAACACTTACTAATCTTCTTTCTTTCTTTCTCTCCTTTCCCTCTTTGTTGTCACCTTCTGGTCTCTCCTCCTCACCTGGGATCACGGCAGCCTATGTTTCCGACGAGTTAAAGGCAGCCGCCTTGGTCGAGGATGACGCCGAGCCTGAGGCGCAAGCGGCCGATGGAGAACCCTCCGCCAAATACATGTGTCCAGAAAAGGAGCTCAGCAAGGGCTGCCCGAGCTACCAGAACTCCCCAGCCGCTGAGTTTTCCAGCCATGAGATGGACAGCGAGTCCCACATCAGTGAGACCAGTGACCGGATGGCTGACTTTGAAAGTAGCTCCATCAAGAACGAAGAGGAGACCAAGGAGGTCCCGGTGCCCCTGGAGGACACAACCGTGTCGGACAGCCTGGAGCAGATGAAGGCCGTGTACAACAACTTCCTCTCCAACTCCTACTGGTCCAACCTGAACCTGAACCTGCACCAGCCCTCCTCGGACAACAACGGCGGCGGCAGCAGCAGCAGCAGCAGCAGCAGCAGCAGCAGCTGCGGCAGCGGCAGCTTTGATTGGCACCAGAGCGCCATGGCGAAGACCCTGCAGCACGTGTCCCAGAGCCGCGTGCTGCCCGAGCCCAGCCTCTTCAGCACCGTGCAGCTCTATCGGCAGAGCAGCAAGCTCTACGGCTCCATCTTCACCGGGGCCAGCAAGTTCCGCTGCAAAGACTGTAGCGCGGCCTACGACACGCTGGTGGAGCTCACGGTGCACATGAACGAGACCGGCCACTATCGCGATGACAACCACGAGACGGACAACAACAACCCCAAGCGCTGGTCCAAGCCTCGCAAGCGGTCTTTGTTGGAGATGGAAGGCAAGGAAGACGCGCAGAAAGTGTTGAAGTGCATGTACTGCGGCCACTCCTTCGAGTCCCTCCAAGACCTCAGTGTCCACATGATCAAAACTAAACACTACCAAAAAGTGCCTCTCAAGGAACCCGTCACGCCCGTCGCAGCCAAAATCATCCCTGCCGCGCGCAAGAAACCTTCGCTGGAGCTGGAGCTGCCTAGCTCCCCCGACTCCACCGGTGGGACCCCCAAAGCCACCCTGTCTGACACCAGCGACGCTCTCCAGAAGAACTCCAATCCCTACATCACACCGAATAACCGCTACGGCCACCAGAACGGGGCCAGCTACGCGTGGCACTTCGAGGCCCGAAAGTCTCAGATCCTCAAGTGTATGGAGTGTGGCAGCTCCCACGACACGCTCCAAGAGCTCACGGCCCACATGATGGTCACTGGCCACTTTATCAAGGTCACCAACTCAGCCATGAAGAAGGGGAAGCCCATCATGGAGACGCCTGTCACGCCCACCATCACCACCTTGCTGGATGAGAAGGTACAGTCTGTGCCACTGGCAGCCACCACGTTCACGTCTCCCTCCAACACGCCTGCCAGCGTCTCCCCGAAGCTGACCGTGGAGGTTAAAAAGGAAGGGGACAAGGAGAAGGCAGCCGTGGATGAGAAACCCAAGGAGAAAGAGAAGACCGGCGAGGAGGAGGAGAAGTATGACATTTCTTCCAAGTACCACTATTTGACTGAGAACGACTTAGAGGAGAGCCCTAAAGGGGGATTAGACATCCTTAAATCCCTTGAAAACACAGTAACGTCCGCCATCAACAAGGCTCAGAACGGCACTCCCAGCTGGGGGGGTTACCCCAGCATCCACGCCGCCTACCAGCTCCCCAACATGATGAAGCTGTCCCTGGGTTCCTCCGGGAAGAGCACACCCCTGAAACCCATATTTGGCAACAGCGAAATCGTGTCTCCTACAAAAACCCAGACCCTGGTCTCTTCGCCCAGCAGCCAGACCTCCCCCATGCCCAAGACAAACTTCCATGCCATGGAAGAACTGGTGAAAAAGGTCACTGAGAAAGTTGCCAAAGTTGAGGAGAAAATGAAAGAGCCGGAAGGCAAGCTGTCGCCACCCAAGCGGGCCACGCCGTCTCCCTGCAGTAGTGAACAGAGTGAGCCCATCAAGATGGAAGCCTCCAGTGACGGTGGCTTCAAAAGCCAGGAGAACAGCCCCAGTCCTCCACGGGACGGGTGCAAGGAGGTGAGCCCCGCTGCGGAGCCAGTGGAGAACGGCAAGGAGCTGGTGAAGCCCCTGAGCGCAAGCCTCAGCGGCAGCACAGCCATCATCACGGACCACCCACCAGAACAGCCTTTTGTGAACCCCCTGAGTGCCCTGCAGTCGGTCATGAATATCCACCTTGGCAAGGCCGCCAAGCCCTCTCTGCCTGCACTAGACCCCATGAGCATGCTTTTCAAGATGAGCAACAGTCTCGCCGAGAAGGCGGCTGTGGCCACCCCACCGCCCCTTCAGGCCAAGAAGGCCGACCATCTGGACCGCTATTTCTACCACGTCAACAATGACCAGCCCATAGACTTGACAAAGGGAAAGAGTGACAAAGGTTGCTCTTTAGGTTCAGGGCTTTTGTCCCCCACCTCCACATCCCCAGCGACTTCCTCATCCACAGTGACAACGGCAAAGACATCTGCCGTCGTATCATACATGTCAAACTCGCCGCTGCGCGAGAATGCCTTGTCAGATATATCCGATATGTTGAAGAACTTGACAGAGAGTCACACGTCAAAATCCTCTACTCCCTCCAGCATCTCTGAGAAGTCTGACATTGACGGGGCCACCCTGGAAGAGGCCGAGGAGTCGACTCCAGCCCAGAAGAGGAAAGGCCGCCAGTCAAACTGGAACCCTCAGCACCTGCTGATCCTGCAGGCCCAGTTCGCGGCCAGCCTCCGGCAGACATCGGAGGGAAAGTACATCATGTCGGATCTGAGCCCCCAGGAGCGCATGCACATCTCGAGGTTCACAGGGCTCTCCATGACCACCATCAGCCACTGGCTGGCCAACGTGAAGTACCAGCTCCGGAGGACAGGTGGAACAAAGTTCCTCAAAAACTTGGACACTGGCCACCCTGTGTTCTTTTGTAATGACTGTGCGTCGCAAATCAGGACTCCTTCCACGTACATCAGCCACCTAGAGTCACACCTGGGCTTCCGGCTACGGGACTTGTCCAAACTGTCCACCGAACAGATTAACAATCAAATAGCACAAACCAAGTCGCCATCAGAAAAATTGGTGACATCCTCCCCGGAGGAGGACCTGGGGACCTCCTATCAGTGCAAGCTTTGCAATCGGACCTTTGCGAGCAAGCATGCCGTTAAACTTCACCTTAGCAAAACACACGGGAAGTCGCCAGAAGACCACCTTCTGTTTGTTTCCGAGCTGGAGAAGCAGTAGCATTTGCTCCAGGGTGGAGGAAAATGCTGAAGGCACCTTAAAGCCCCTCTGTCTTGTTCTTGGCACATGTTCTTATGTTAACTGCAGAGGATCATTCTGGGCTGGACTGTTTGGTATTACTGTACAGTGTTTATTAGAGAGGTGCATATACTCAGCTGTTGTTACTGGTAAAATAACGAAGGTTAAAACGCAGTGCTAAGTGTTTGGAACTTTGTGTAAATGGGATTTAATTGTGAGCATCCCCTCGATGCTTCGAGCTGCATGCATTAACAGACAGTTTAAGTAAGCATTTATAACGAAACCAGGCACACTTTTTCCATGAAACTTGGGTGTGCTGGCATTTCTCACCCTTTCATCTTTAGCCCTCTGAGTACTACGAAGCACTTTTGCATTAATTTGGTTATAAAAAAAGATAATAATAAAACAAAATAATAATGAATAATAATAATGTATGAAACTCTGTTTTTAAACTCCTTACCAGCTTAGTCATAAGGAATAATAGGAACCTCCATTTATGCAGATCTGCAGGGGTATAACACGCCTTGAAATTTAAAAGAATATTATTTTCACATTGAAACATAGATGTATATATTGTATAGATTTCAAACTCTTATCGGAAAATGTGACTGGTTAAATGATCCTTTCTTTCTTGCATTTATAACAAGTGTTTTATGTATCTGCTATACTCTGGGCACAAGCCATGCCTCTGTATAGTGTATATTTCCTTATTTTTTCTTTTTTTTAAGGTTTATGTTGTTTTTTTTTACATGCAAACGTTGTAAATTATACAGAAGATTCCACAGATAGCATTTATAAAATATACAGAAGCATTATCTCAAAGCAAGGTATGATGTTTGTTTTGCTATACGTCACATCTATATTGATAGAGGGTTCATGTTTAAATTATACATATTTATTAGCGTTCTATTATCATTTGTTTTGAGGCCAGGAAATCCACCCCTGGCAGGCATCGTAACTATTTTGCACATGGTTCTTAAAGGTATTTATTAGAAATTACAGGATGCTCAAACAGAAACTCAGTGCTCAAAGGGTTAAGTCTATTCCAAAAGGAAAGAAAAATAATTAAAAAAAAATCAGCAACTTGTACTGTATTTCCTGAACATTGATAAAGCCTTTAAAATGTTTGTACTGTAATCCTTTGCTTAAATGTCATGAGGCTTTTTCTTCTGGGGGACAACCTCTTTTACTTATTTATAAGCCCTCTTGGTTGCTAGTTCATAACGTGGGATGTTTTCCTTCGTCTTTTCTTTCTTTCTTTACCTTTTTTTTTTTCAAATTTCAATCAGTAACTTTGTTTCTTCCTTCCTAATTATCCCTCCAAGATCCCACAGTTTTATCTTTAGGCTTATGAAAGGTAACCCGTGGTTACCGGCTCTCCAACCCATTCTCTTCTTCTCCATTCCTGGCAGTTAATTTGCAGGAGTAACTGACAACTGACACCACCTGAGAACCTATGTATAAAATATTGGCATGTAAACACCACAGACACCGCGACACACTCTGTGCCCTGTTTGGTTGTTGACAATGGCACACCATGATATGACTCTTCATATAACCTTTTTTTTTTTTCTACGGCAGCATTAAAATTGTCTTTTTGCTATAATTTTGTGTTGCGTTCACAATTATGTCTGAGATGTGCTACGACTAACGAGCACATTAAAATTAAATTGTATGCGATCTGTTTATGACTGACTCGGTTGCTGTGTCTGCCAGGTGCTGGCAGTTGGAGGCTTCGCGTAAATCAGGGGAGTTTCAGTGAACTTTGGTGGAGGCCTGCATAGCATTTCCCCCAGGAATGAAAACTGGAAAGAAAGGAGAGATGCCCGCCCATGAGGCTGGAACCCCCGTGGGCGGGGGATGTAGCAGTAAAATCTCCATGGTCAGAGCTTCATTCAGGTCACCATGGATAACTCTGCAGGGTGGGTCTGGTCTCCCTTCTGGATGCTCCCAGGTGTTCCCAGGCTTAGGGGGGAAGGTCTGTAAGAGATTCTGCAAATGGTTGTTTGTTCTTGGTAGCTTAAGATTTTCAAAGAGCAGGAAGCAGAGAGGAGCCAGGAATTCGGACTTCGGGGGTCACTTGTTCTTCCCAAGTTAAGGCAGCCAGAGAGAACCAGGTCGGGGAAGAACTGGGGGAGACTGAACCCATCCATGGCAAGGGGAGGAAGAAAGCATTTATATGATAATCACAAGCTTTTATTGGGCCTGGCAAATCACTCCAACAAAACGCTGCGAACATCATGTAAAACTGTAAAATACCTTTATTACTATATTCAAACTAGTCTTGCAGTTAGGCAGAATCAGAGCTCCTAACCTAGAATTATACAAATGAGAAATGTGATACATCCATGTAATACATAAAACACCTCAACTTGAAGGAAAAAAAAAGATACTCTTTTATTAAAAATTTAAATTAAGCCCTTTCAAAAATGTTCGGCAACACGCCCACGGGTTTTCCCGCTGCTCCCCACCCCTTTCCGTCAAGACAAGTCCAAATGTGCCATCTACTCTATTTTCTCTCAGTAATCCACTCTCTCTCTCTCTCTCTCTCTCTCTCTCTCTCTCTCTCTCTCTCTCTGGGGTTTCAGAAAGAAGTCCGATGGAGTTTAAAACGGGCTTCTGGCAGATAATAACACAGACGCTCTACTCCACCCTTGTGACGTGGGCATGCAGGCAGGGCTTAGCCTCAAAAGAGTCCCTTGCCTCTGGGTCCTGCCTCTGCTCTACCGCTTGCCTCCAGCATGGCTAGCCCTAGTCTCTCTCTTAAGGTTCTACTTTGAGGATGCCGAGAGACATGTATGTTCCACAAGGGTACCTGTACTGCCCTAGAACCTGGCTCAGGGCACAGAGACCCTACCCCCCCACACACACACACACAGTGCATTCTGCATCTTTGCATCTCGAAGCCCAGATTTCCACTCTTGAATTTTTCACAGGTTAAATATAGCATCGGTTTATTAGAATCCAAAGTCCTGCATCTAACAGATTAAACTGACAACACTCTCGTCATCACCAGGGCCCATGTGGCTTGAAAGGAGAGGGGATTTGTGTGAGTGATGGTGGAGCCCCCCTCTTCACAGTTGAGAAGGGCCCAACACTGCACGTCCCCCGCCCCCAGGATTATTATCAGGGCTATTCAATTTGGGGGAAGACATGGAGATAGATAGCCAAGGTAGATAGTGAGTCACACACTCAGTTGGCACCTTGGACTCCAAGCTATGAAAGTCCTGCTGGTACTAATGGAAACCCAAAGTTAATTCTACCTCCAGAAATGTGTTAGAAAAGGGGAGGTATTGAATGCTAACCTTCCTTTGAATAGAGAGAGTCTATTTAGCATTGGGAGGTGGGCTACTTTTCCCCCAGATCACCAAACCCTGGTCTGGCAACAGGGTAAGGCAGCGTGCAAGAAGACTTTCAGATCATAGCTCATTCTGGCCCCAAGTCAAAGAAGACCATCCAAAAAGAAGTGAATTTCCAAGGCTTTTGTTGACCACACAGCCTATGACTGTTGTGCACAGAAAAGGTAAATGGTGGAATTGGCGTCCAAGTGGACCTGTGAGTGGGCCCTGCCAAGGGTAGATTTGCAGAAGGCGGGAGGGGGCCTTTAATCACAGGTGCGTAGGTGACCCTGACCTCACCCGCCCACGCTCAGTCTCACTCTAGTCCTATGGTATATCTTCCAGCCATCACATTTACGCAGTATCTTAAAATAACATTTGTGATAAATGTGCAATTTAACTAATTTATGGTGCTATGATGTGCTCAGGGCTACATGCAAGATGAAAATCTTAAATGGAGCTTGAACAGCTCAATTCACAACAAGAAATCAATATGCCACATCTTAGCTATTCGCTGCAGTCAACATTTAGCAAAAATATCAAGGATGTATCTTTTAAATTTTAGGCAGCAAGAATTCTATAATTAAACAAAATCTTACATGAAAGTTAGAGAGGGTTGATGGTGGGGACCCAGCCTCCCTGGTATCTCCATCCAATTTTCATTCTGCAAAAGGAAATATATTTCTTTATATTAATCTCCATAGACTACCACTTCTCCCCAGGGTACCCCGGCATTCAAGGGCCAGCCTGGAGGAGCTCAGGCTAGAGCCTTTCTCTCAGGCTCACTGCCCCTAGACCTGCAATTCTACCATGTGGTGACAATATACACAGAAGGCCTGTTAGCTGCCCAGGTCCTCATTGAGGGAATAGATTTGTGAAGACGAAAGACCCAGGGTGGATGGAAGACAAGGCTGCACTGAATGGATCGAGTGTTCCAGAAATCCCAAGTTACCTAATAAAAAAAATTCGGTGATTTTATTTTTTCCCAATTCATCAGCACAGTTCAGAAATAGGAATACTGTAATGGCGCTCTATTCTGTTGACAACTTAGTGCAGAAACAACAATCCGTTATAGGAAGCTATCATAAAAATGAAAACAGCAAACCCCAACACCACTCTTTAATAATAAATACTTTAACTTTAAAAATAATAGCCATTATTCCTTTCAGCTAATGGAGAAATTACCATTTTCACTCCACTGGAGAGTTATTCTTCTGGTAATAGAAACACTAACCTCCTTTCTCCCCAGGGATTTATTATTAGTAAGCACGTGTAATCTTTGGCAAAGGCAACCTGGAAATACGCTCTTCTTTGGAGCGCATGCATCACTGGATACCTCTATGCCTCCAGCAGATCCGAGAAATACCAAAAAGATGCTCAGAATATCACATGGTCCCTAACTTCTCAAGGCACTGATGGCCTTATGCAAAACATGGAATGGCTAGTTCCCATTCATCTGGGGGCAGGCTGCTCCATCCCTCTCTGGAAAACGCTAACCTCCCCATGCCTAGTGTCGTAGCCCTGTTGTGTCAGGGCAGAGCAGAGTAAACTGGTTTTGTTTGCAAGGGGCTTCTTATCTCCCCTAGCACTATGTTGAGTTCCACAAAAAAAATCTGCTTGGCTTCCTCAATTCCATTTATTTCTGTCCCTATGAATTTGACAGCACACACACACACACACACACACACACACACACACACACGATAAAGGGCAAGAAAACCCTGTAATATATAGACTCTGAGTGCTCTAGGTTTGGAGACCATGTCTCCACCTTGCCAAGACAATGGATGTGCCAAATTGTTGGTTAGCTGCCTGACAGTTTCTGATGGCTGAGCCAATCCCAGACAGCCCAAGGCTGATTCAGCCTAGTGACAGCTCTGGGTCTCAGGAGAGGCTTCAGTCAAAGCTGCTTCCAGAGGCAAGGGATTGGGGGATCCATGCCCCATCTCTACTCCAATAAGCCAGGTGCCTTCAAAATTACAGTCTAACAATAGATGGGAAGAACGGCCTCTCTTCAACCTTTGTATGATGTTGTGAACTAATATATTAATAAATCACCCATGATGGCCAACAAGGTGACCCCTCTACATTTAGCATCCACAATTAGCTCACTGGAGTTAGGTCCAGCTGATAGTCTCCATCTAAGCTTCGCTGTCACCAGAGAGCAGACAGTAGCCACATGGTAAGTATTGAAACATAAACGAAAATTAAACAACTAAGTTCTTTACATTGTACCAGCCACGTGTCAGGTGCTGGGCAGCCACTACTTTGGATATCACAGATCTAGACCAATGGGAAGGTGCCAACTACCATTATTATTGACAAGGTGATTTCTTAAGCCAGACCTCTTGCCTCTTAGTAGTGAAGGTGTGATTCCAGTCTCTGGGTATTTCTAGGAATCTTTCTTTTGCCAATATGGGTCCATGCCACGTTCTCACACGCTAATATTGATGATCGAAGCCAAGGACACACACAATTAACCTTGAGCATAAAATTATAAACAAATGCCAGGCATTGGCGTCTGCAGTTGCTGCCGCCCCCACCAAGTATATCAGCTAGATTGCGAACCCCGGAGCCTCAGGATCTGCCTTACTTAGCTACTGATGGAGACGTGAGCATGGGCAGCCCTCCTTGCAGCTCTCACCAGCCTCTGGTCCCCTTCCTTTGCAGCCATGGGCAGCAGTAAGATGGCTATTCTGGTCTCCTTTTCAAAACTGAAATAAGGCTGGCATGTGGCTCAGTGGTAGAGCCTTTGCCTAGCGAGCGAGAAGTCCTGGGTTCCAACCCCAGTGCCAACACACGGGATTTTTTTTTTAAAGGTGCACCTTTTAATTTTGGGGCTATGTTTTTAAAAATTATGGTGTTTCAACACTCTGCTTCCATTTTTCCCCCCACAGCAGGATTCCTGGGACACATTTATGACCACCATAATTGTGAATTAGAGATCTCCCAGGCCAACTGAAATGAAATTATGAGACGCTGAAATCTGGTTTAATTGGACCATTTATGGAAAAAAAAAAGAAGTCCTAATGGCCATGTCCTGTCTTTGTGACTGTTCCACTCACATCTATACTGTGCCCACAGCTGTGGCTAGAGAAGCTTGGGTCAAGAGAGCCAGAGGTACAGAGAGAATGAAATAGGTGTGTCAGGAAGGAGCCATTTCTTAGCTTAAAAAAAAATGGAGGTACAGTCTCTGGAGTTCCGCCTCAGTGACCATGAAACCGAGTCGGCAGAAGCTGAAGGACCCTGTTCCTGAAAGCCTCATCAGAGCTTGTCATCGCTCTAATGAATATCATTTAAATTGCTTTGTATATTGGTGGAGTTTGGATGTCGATTTAATTTGTGCATGTGTTTGAATTCTTCTGCTTGGCTAGGCTAACTGAGAAGCAGGCGTCTAATGAAAACTGAGCCCGTGACAGTGTGATGCGCTCCAACCCAGTCAAATGAGTTTGAAAGGCTGCTGTGACAGCCTTCAAAGGGAAATAGATGTGGCTGCCGAAGGAGAAAGGAGGCTTTCCCCTGCGGTGCCCAGGCAACGGGGCAGCAGTGAGGCTGGGCATGGCTGAGATGGCTCAAGCAGACTGGTCTTGGTTCAGGCCGCCCTCGGCCCAGGCCTGGGTCTGTCCAACCCTTGTGGATCCCTCACTCTTGCGGTTCATTGTCATGTGGACTGCATTGCAGAGGATAATGAGTAAATGTGAGAGTCCCTTTCCCAGTAGCGTCTGTGACTAGAGTTCCCACCGAAGAAGAGAAGGAGGACTTTCTGTCATCTGTGTCCAAAACAGCAAAGCCCTCCCCCACATCCCATGTCCTAAGTTCTTCCTCCTGTTCTCCACGTCTTCCCTTCCTCCCCCTTCTCTACCTGTTGCTCACCCAGCTTGTTCTTGGAGAAGCTATCCTTGGAGAAGAATTGAGGTTCTGTGTCCCATGGGGCTCATTGATTCCCGAGGTACAGGCCTGGCTGTGTCCTAGGCTTCTGTTTACAAAAGCATTGGGAACAGAAAAGCTACACATAAATCCAACCCCCTAATCCCCACCTTTAAAATATTTCTTTTGTTGTTGTTGTTGAGATAGGATATTTCTATGTAGCCAAGCTAGCCTTGAACTCACTATGGACTCCAGGTTGGCCTAGAACTTCTAATCCTCCTCTTTAAGCCACCAAAGGTGCTGGGATGACAGGCATATGTGACTAAGCCTCCTTTCTGGAAGAGAATTGATTTCTGGCCTTTCTGTTTCCACGGGAGGATAGGCCTTGGGTTTCCAGGGGCTCCAGCTTCTCATGAGCTCCCTGGTAGCCACAATTCTTCAGAGGGTAGTGCATCCACGAACTGACCCAAGCCTGTGGGACGGGGTTCAGTGTGGCCAAGTAGGTAAGAGGGAGATGAACGCGCAGGTTTCCCCCTCCCACAAGCACACAGGCTCTGCCTTCCTCTTCTCATTCCATCTTCTCAAATACTGCTGGTGCTCGCATAGTCAAGCTCTGTGCATGACTCAGAAGAAAGAAAAAAATCACAAAACATACTCCAGAATCCCCTACTTGTTCCATCCTGTCACCACAACCGCAAGGACCCTGCTGCAAAGCAAGAACAAACTTTGGAAAACTGGAAAAGAGGTAGGCCCATTTCCTAAAAGGAACAGTACTGTCCAGGAGCGGAGTGTGGGGTCTGGGGTGAAGAGGAGGAGCACAGACCTTCAAATTGCCTGAGAAGGAGCTTCAGGATATGCAGCAGAATTGCCACCATGGTCAGTGTGGTAGCAGGTGGTGGGTGATCCCAGAACAGGGCTTCTTGTTCCATCCCCAGAGAGGTCTGAGGAGTCTCTGTGAGCCCAAGACATTGCGGACATGGAGGTCTATATCACAGGATGGTGTTGAGCCCTCATGTGGTACCCAGAACCAGAAAGGAAATAGACTAAGACTGCCCTAGTCTCAGATGAGCATGGAGTCAGCTAGAGTAGAGAGCAGGGGATAAGTCCCAAGCAAACGGCCACTTGCAATAAATGATAAAACTGAGTAGGGAGTTAGAGCGTGGCTTGGCATGGCACGACTGGGAGCCCTTTGGGTGGGAAAGGGCCTGCGCTAAATCATGAAGGATGGATGAGACCAGAGACTGTAGTCACGAGGTGTTGGCAAACTCACCGTCTCCTTGGTAGGAACAGCATGCAGACTGGCTCACACAGTCTTCTTCTGGCTATGCTTAGAGTTGGTGGGACCAACAGTCATAGTCTTTCACATTTTAAGAATCACCTTGTGAGTTTTCTACAATGTGGTGTTGCTGCAGCCTTGTTAGTGATGGGTGTTTGCTTGTTATTCTTGTCCTGGTATCTCACACCTGATTTGTTTTGCTTTGTTTTGTAGGTAATCCGCATTGACCTGCAACTCACAATCCTCCCGGGTGGGTGCTGGGTTTATAGGCATATGCCAGCACTCCCAGGTCACCAGGAATGCTCTCTTAGATTTTAATATCACAGGTCTTCACCTTTTCAAAGCTTTAGGCTTGGGGTGGTTTATCGGGAAACTGTGCGTATGATTTTATGGTTTGGATATGACGTGTCCCCTGAAAGTGTATTGAAGACTCCAACTGGAAGAGCCAGTCCCTGGGAAGTAGTTGGATCATGAAGGCTGTGGCCTAATCAATGGTTAGATACTGTGATGGCATCAAGGTAAGGACCAGTTGGGGGAAGCAGGTCAGTGTGGGTGTGTCCTAAGAATCTGTATCTTGTCCTGGTCCCTTCCTGTCTCTCTTGTTTGCACCTGGCCACCATGAGGTAAGCAACCATGTGCTCTGGAACCCCAAATGATCCTACTCTCTACTCAGTTTTTTGGGGGGTTGCGGTGACAAAATACTCAAAAGAAGGAATTTTTAATAGGAGAGATGTAGGGGGCATCCTAACCACACCTCCTCAAGGCTGGCTACAGGTGTACCTGGCCACACCCCCTAAAGGCGTGCTCAGGGTGATGTGAGGGAGGTTTGAGAGTGAGGGACACACACATGGTAGCCCCTTCTTCCTTTCCTCATCAGCTTGCTCTGCTTACTTCCATTTCCTGCTGGCTGGCTAGGTTGCTCTGTAAGTAAAGCATCTCTCTCATAAATACCCTAATATCTTTACCTGGCTCCGTATTGGTAATTCACCCTTGTAACAATAAGTCTTTCTGCCACAGCCACCCTAGCCCTGCTGCCACGTGGGTGCTTTCCGCCAGACCACCCAAGTCCTGCCCACAGCTATGTTAAGGCCCCAAGTAACACAGAGAGACTTATATTGGGTACAAATGCTGTTTGGCCAATGACTAGGATTTCTCATCTGCTAGCTCAGTTTTAAGTATCATAAATCTATATATTTATAAGACTTATCTTATTGGATGCCAA
The DNA here is from genome assembly GCF_003668045.3 of Cricetulus griseus. NCBI lineage: Eukaryota > Metazoa > Chordata > Mammalia > Rodentia > Cricetidae > Cricetulus > Cricetulus griseus. The sequence goes on along the minus strand of NC_048602.1, from coordinate 1,630,155 downwards.
CTACAAGCGTCCTGTCTTCCTGGGCTCACATGGTGACTCTGCGCTTTCTCCTATCTTTCCCAGAATCCTCCTTGACTCTCAGTCCCACCTATCCTGTTTTCCTATTGGCCAACAGTACTTTATTTATCAACCAATAAGACAGTCATATACACAGATGGACCTCCCCCATCACACCCTTTAGAGAGATTTATCTTAGCTCATGATTTTAGGCAATTTCAGTCCACCAGATCATGGGTAAGAAGAGCAGAGTGCCTCTCTCTTGGGGTTGGGAGTTCAAGGTGGCAGCTGTTCACACGGGAGTCTAAAGAGAGAGAACGGTCAGAACTCAGGGCTGAACTGTAACCATTAAAGGCCTATCCTTAGTGATCCAGGCCAGGTCCCACTTCCACAGGGTTCCACTGTCCCTCAAAATAGTGCCTTGCCTGGGAACAACCATATAAAACGTGAACCTGTAGGAGAGAAGCATTTCAGATTCAAACCATAAGGTGCTGATAGGATGTTCATCCCAGACCCAAACGATAGATGCAAACCCTCTGAAACCGTGAGCAAATCTAAACTCCCCTCCTTTGAAATGTTTGTCTCGGGATAGAAAGAACATAAGAGCCTGCGATTCTGGATGATCACAAGGAAATAGTGTCTGCCGGGCACAGCGGGGCAGTTGCACACATGAATTCATAGCAAGTGTCACAGCATGTATAAGGCCTGAGTAGGCAAAGGCCAGACAAAATCCCCAACATGGAGAGGAGAGGTGGGCACCCATAGCTGGGAACCTATTGGCAGTTGAGAGCTGCTTGGAGAGGGGGTCGGTTTTCTTTAGAGGTGCACTCCTTGGTGGACTGACTGTCTTCCAGTGAAGGCCATACACCCAAGAGTATATGCACATCACAAATTGCACTTTTTTCCCCCAAAGGATACAAAGTTGGGTGGGTAGAATAAGGGTGTGAATCTGGGTGAGATGTGAGAGAGGGATGAATATGATCAAAATGAATGTAGGATATTTTCAAAGAATTAATAGAATTAGAAAGAAAAGTTTGTCCCATGTATTTGTGTATATTTGTCATGGCAACAAAACACCAAGAAACAATACATTTTCTTATGGCTACGGAGCCAGGGTTTGAGCTCCCCAAATCATTCCCAAGCCTTAGTGGTGGATATCAGGATGCCTTTACAAGCTCTCTGTTGCCTTCTAGAACTTGAAAACCACAGGACACTGGGCTCTTTCCAGGCTTGAGGGGCCCAGAGGTACCCAGCAAGACACTGTGAGCAGACACTGGATCACAGGGACTTCAGCCAAATGGCCATTGCTTTCATATAACTCAAGCCCTGGAATACAGGGCCTTGGGCACAGCTGGTTGGGAATACTTAGCGCTATTACTAGGAATCTGTTCTTCCTATTTTGGCCATTTCCCTCTCTCTGATTGATTCTCTGCTTTCCATTAGAGGATTGCTGTACAATTTTAATTGATTTTATTTAACTATTGTTATTCTTTCTTGGTCACCATCTTTGAAAGGAAAAGAGCTTGGAGCCACAATGATGAGGACTAGAGCCCTGGATAAATTTCTTATTAGCCAGAACTAGATCTGGTCCCCATTCTAGGCCCACCATGGTGAGTCTGATCACAGCTGGGCTCCACTGCTTTCACACCGGCTCAGGTTCACACTCTTTGCATAAGCTTCAAGGTTTGGGTCCAAAGGGTGCCTTGTTTTCCAGTCGGGAACTTCCAAAATTCCTAACCAAGTAGCAACTTGGCTGAAGTGAGCATAGTTTTCTGGGAATTCTAATTAGACTGCTCAATATAGACTCACCACAGACCCCCAAGAACAAGTCCTCTAGATGAGCTAACCACAGCCTTTTTCTCTGTGGGCCAAAAGCACCCTGCATCGGGCAATGTTGATGTGTGTGCGCGCGCACAGACACAGACACAGACACACACACACACACACACACACACACACACACACACACACACACACCACTACACCTGTAATTATATCTGAATGGACGTCTCAAGGCCAGTGCCTTAGGGCCACAGTGGCCTCCAAACCCTTTTCTCTCATCACTTCCCAGACCCTGATAAAGTTGAATTGGATGTTTTGGAAAAAATAAGAACCTCCACTGTTGCCTCTGTTTCTCTGACCACAGAACAGACTGAACAGAGACTTTTCGTCTGGTGGGCTTGCAAATACGGTCTGCAGTCTGACTGTGACCTCTATATGTGTTTAGTCAGAGCCACAAAGTTAAGAAACAGAAAAAAGGTACAACTTGAACTCATTGCCAGACTTGGAAAATTGAGAGATTTCAAAGCATGGCTGGTGGTATGTCTGGATGACATACGTGTTGACTGGTGGCTAGAAAGGCACAGTAGGTTGCCCATTTTAGACAGGGTATCAGCTCTCTGGTTGGCCAATGTCTCTTCTGTTCCTGGTTGGTCTTACAGTTGGTGACTTGAGAAGAAGTCACCAACTCCCCTTGCATTGGGAAGCAAGCCATAGGTCCGGGATGTAGTTCAATGGTAACATGGTTACCTAATATGCATGTGACCACACCCCCACCACACCCCCCCACACCCCCCCACACTCACACACACTCACACACACACTCACACACACACTCACACACACACTCACACACACACACACACTCACACACTCACACACACACACACTCACTCTCACACACACACTCACACACACACTCACACACACACACACACACACACACACGCACACACACACTCACACGATGATGATAAGGAGAAAGAGGAGGAAAATGAAGAGAAGGACATTTCAGGAGTAGTTTGAGGTCAGCCTGGGCTACTTAGACCCTGCGTCGAGGACAGAAACAAACAGGATACCAGGACAGACAACTGGAACTCAGCACCCTGGAAATCTGCATAATGGCTTGGGGTGGGGGCATTGTAGGGTGAAGCATGTGAGAACCAATTGATGTCACTGGTTGATCACTGCCTACCTAGCGTGGGCAGGAGAAGCCCCCGCAACCACTGGGCTCCGATAGAAAGCCTTAGACATGAACAGTAATGTCGACATTGAGGGGATAAGGGGTGCTAATGCCGCTGTCCACCGTCTGACATTAAGCTGCCTGTATTAGCTTGGCCTGCCTTGTGGTAGCAACAGAATATCAGGGAAAAGCAATGTAAGGGAGGGAGGAAGGCTTATTCTGGCTCACAGTTCCAAGGGATGCCAGCTGCCCCAGTGGCAAAGCATGGCCGCAGAAGAAACGTGAGCTGGGTGGTCCCATTGCATTCCCAGGCGGGAGCAGAAAGCAATAAACACCGCCGTGCTTAGCTGGTGCTCTCCTTTTTCCCACAGCCCAGGACTCCAGCCCCTGGCATGATGCCATCCACATTTAGGGTGGGTCCTCAGTAAGCATAACCTAGAGACTCCCTCAGGTCATCCCTGGAGACTCGTTTCCACGGCGATTCTAACACCCACCAAGCCAAGAGTCTAGATTAAACATCACAAAGCCCAAGCTCACATCTCACCCTGGGTTGTGGCTGGAATTTCTTCAAGGTGTGCTCATCGTGGCAGCGGGAGAGGTCCCAGGGTGCAGTGACTCACCCAAGACGACACTCCCTGTCAGCAGCCGCAGAGCTGAGCCTGGGGCTCCCCCACCTCCTGCTTCTTCTAACCCTGTGCTGTTTATTCCAAGGAGTCTAGGGCCCTGCGTGCTTCACTCATCCATTTTATTTTATTTAGTTATTTAATTATTTACTTATTTATGTGTTTATTACCCATCTAGTTCCAGAGATAACTTAGGGCTTTTGTACAGCTCATTAATTGCCTCATTGCTGGCTAGAAACAGGGAGACTAGCCCGGAGGGGTGGGGGATACGTTGAGAGGGGGGTCCTCGGGAGCCGGGATACTTAAGAACCTGCAGCTGGCGGTAGATACGAATGCCGCCTCTCTCGGTCTCACTAAAGGATTCCATGCTAGAAATGACTCGCGCAGGAAGCCCCTCCCACAAGGCGTCCCACGTCCATCACAGTACCGGTTGGGACCTAACCGGTGAGGACACACACGTCAGGCTGCAGAAGAGGGATAGGCTTGTGCTCTGTGTCTTTCCTAGTTTCTCGCTGACTCTGCTGGGGGTAGCTGAGGATGAGGGGATGAGCATCACATTGAATGGTCTTCGCTAACAGATCTTTGCAACTTTGCCATCTTTCATGGGCGACACCCGCATTTCCCGTGTGACCTCTCTCCTTCACTTCCACGTGTGAGCCGATACGTCCTTCCTCCATGACAATCACTTGTGAATTTTCCCCAGAGTCAGCACGGATAATGGCCGAATCAAGGTAGGTAGAGTTGTCATGAGAATCTGGAGGTGAGAATCCATCCTGGCGGGCCCAGCAAAGAGGCCAGCGGGGGATTGAGTGGCAAGTGTGCAGGTGTTGGAGTTCTAGATCATTCCGGAGCCTCACAGCTCCCTCCAGTACCACCTACGTTCTGCTCCCCCAAGACATCCATGCCAGCACTGCTACGATCAGTTCCCCCAGAGGAATGGACAAAGGAGGTTACAGGATATTAATTTAATTTGGATTTTTCTCTCTGGAAGCCCTGCCTGGCAACCAGCTCTCCCAACACCCACATGTCCACAGCCCAACTGCTCCGTCCATCAGGTCTTGTCCCAATTTAACTATTCATTTTATGTGTTTTAATTTGTGCAGAACATTTATTTGGCTTAAATTTCCTTTTCAGGGGTTGGAATGTGCCTTCCACACACAGGCAGAGATGATCTGCTGGAATTTCGTCAGAAGGAGTTTAGTTTACAAAGATAGTAACTGAGCTATTAAAACCAACAACCCCTTTTAAAGCAAACAGACCATTAAAATATAGGAACGGTTTATGGCATAAATAAAATTGAGGATATAGATTATTTAAAGATAAGATTTTTCAAGAAACAGGGATAAAAAAACACTTAAATAATTTCTCTGCGGTAATTTTTTATTTTTTTTTTACAAAGTGAACTTCAAAATGCAAATGTAAAATTAAAAAAAAAGACACCAGAGAAATACATTAAAAACCTATCTTACTAGGAAAGACATCCGAAAACGGCTTGACTAGAATATTTGATAAGTACATGATTTCTACGGGGTGAAGTAGAGAGGGTGGTGAAAACTATTTGAATTCATAAACCCAGCTCGTAAAGCTACATTGTGGAAAAAAAAGCAAGACTTCTAGATCATTCTCCCAAGCTGACTGACAGATACAATAATTCCGTCCATTAGGCCAATCCATTGTCTTCTTTTCGGCATAGAAGTGCTGTACACGGAGGTAGGTTTCCACTTCTATGCATATTTTAAGGGTTATTTGGCAACACGAGTGAAGCTAAAAGTAGCCTCTTAATCTAATTAATTGACATTTCTGAATCTTGCTTTCACAACAACACATGGTTTCGTGTTCTGGGTTTTAGCACTTGTCAAGCTTTTTTGGAGAATGTTTTGGTCAGAATGACAAGATAATTTGTGACTGAGGCTCCAAGCTCGAGAAGTGTTTAAGGCTATAATGATTTATTATCATCACAGAATAACAAAATTTACAAAGTGTCTCATCAGAATTTTTGAAATAAGTTTGCCACCATAGGAGAAGCAGGGAGCTGGGGGTGGGCTGGCTTGGGAGACAGGGAGGGCTCAGAGTTCATATACAAACCCAGCCATGACGGATTGGCTGAAATCTCCTCTATTAAAATTTATCTCTGCATGCTCCTCGGGAGGAGCCACAGAGCAGCCAGGGGGACAAGATGTGATAGGGAGAACGGAGGGAAAATCCAGCCTTCTCCCCCTGCCCCCAGCCCTTTGCAAGCAGGAAATCCGAGTCCCCAGCTCCACTTAGAACATATATGTGGCCACAGTCAATGATGAATTTCTACATTTTGGCAACGGTCAGAGCGAAAGTAGTCACACTATCTATAGAAACTTTGAGATGGAGAACACTTGGAGTGTGCTACTGAAAAAAAATGCAAGAAACACATTTCTGAGAGGATGAAATAATATCACTGAGTGACAGTAAATTAACATGCTGACATTTGCAGACTTCGAGAGCACTGCCATAAAAAGAAGTAATACGACATGACTAATTTGGACTTCTTCTTTATTTCTTTCCTGGGAGAGACAGCCGTGGCCCTCCCAGGCCACCCGTGAGACTCTGCCTCTCAGCACTTCCTCCTCTCACAGGAAGTGCATGAGATGTTAACATTCCTTCTTGACTCTGAGTTCCAAACATGCTCCCCGGGATGCCCCGCGCATGCGTGTGCATGCGTGCATGTGTGCGTGTGTGCGTGCGTGCGTGCGTGAGTGTGTGTGTCATCACACAGCTGGTGGGGGTGCACTCCCCTGATGCCCCTCTACCAGCTGCCTGTAGAATACCAGGACTGGAAAGCAATGGGCACACAGAGTGTGCTCTGGTATCAATGGGGAGACTGAGGCAGAGACAGGATGTAAGTTCCATGGTTGGGTTTCCTTCCCCTGGGCCAAGAGTGCATCCTGAAAGGTCCCTGGAGGGATAAGTGGGTATCTTTTTATACCCTACTGTAGGGGACACTGTAGTCACGTCTGCTAGGGGCTGGCTACAGGTGTGCCTGACCATGCCTTCGAGGGCATGGTCAAGGTGATATAGGGAAGGTTTAAGAGTGAGAGGCACACACATGGGCTTCCCTTCTTCCTTTTCATCTTTGACTTGCTGTACTTACTGCTGCCCTGCCGGCTGGCTAGGTCGCTCTGTAAGTAAGGCTCTTCCCTAATAAATACCCTTATATTTTTACCTGACTCCATATTGGTAATTCTCAAATTACCCTACTTGCCTCCAGAGGAAGCTTGTGTGGTGCTTGGAACTCAGCAAGTGTGGAAGAAAGGTTGGCCAAACCAATTAAACAAATGAATGAGGTCAGTGGGTTATCCTAGGACTTCTTATCTCAGTCCTCAAGTCCAGAAGTTCTGTCCTGGCTGCTGTGCTGCTCAGTTGAGCGCCATACTCCTCCCTGAAAAATAAACAAGGAGTGTGCATTCTAACCTATGTGGCGCTCTAACCCATGCTGCATTCCAACCTAGGCTGTATTAGAGGCTCACCTAGGGAAGGGGCCCCATAACATACGTCTCTCCCATGTGCTGGTTGCCATACTTATGGAAAAAGGCTATCTGAAAATACTGCCCTTCGAAGACTGGAGGATCCCCTATATCCCAACACTTGTAAGGGGAGAAGTCTGTGAGGTTATATTGCAGCTGAGGCTGAACTGATTTCAGGTAGGTGTGTGTCTCCACTTTTTGGAAGCTACTCCAAAGCTCAGAAACCAAGTCGGAAGTGTCCTTTTTCCTGTCTGGTTGGCACATATGCATCCTCTTCAGGATAGTTCAGCTTGAGTGGTACCTGGGATCCTGGGAGTCCTTCTAGGATGTTCCTATGACCTCATCTTTAGGGATACCAGTGCACAGGAAGGATCACAAAGAAGCCAGTGTCATTTTCTTCTACCAAAAGCCAGCCTCTCTCCCGGTATGAACACACACAGCTGCTGTCCATGTTTGCTGAGCCTGGTAATGAGGATTTCCAGAGAACACCCTGTCAACTTCCCCTAGCCTGTCCAAGGATCAAGTGTTCTCAGACACACTAGGAATAGCTGAGCCTCAGGAGACACCTCAGGGCCACCCTGCCTTGCTACGGACCCAGGGATGGGAACCCCAGCCCATGTGTCTGGCGGGTGCATGGCTCAGCCATTTGTCACACGTTCTTTACCCAGGTCCTGCCTGGATGGTCTGAGGATTTGCGAGCCCTGGGCAGTGTCATGGGCAGACATTGTTACGAGGTGACATAAGTTGAGAGTAACCTTTCAGCTGAACAGTTTGAGTTAAAATAAAGGGATTGAAAAAGAGTACAATGACCAAAAAAATCTATAAAAATGCAATTGCGCTAATATAATTTTATCACTTATTTAAAAATTTAGTCGACCCAAAAGACTACCAAGTGTGAAATTAAGGAACAGCTCCTCTACTTTTATGGAAATCACTCTTCCTCACTTGTCTAATGGCCTGATTTTGTCAGATCATTTATTTCCATGGTTTTAAAATGAGCTTGACAGACAGAATTTTATAACACCACTTTACTGCAAATAAGAACATCATTTTCGCTTATTAAAACTGAAGCTTAGAGAAAGCATTAAAATTAACAGTTCACTCTGCTTTAACCTTTTGAATACTGCCATGGCTTCACACCACAGACTATGTGTAAGGAAGAATGGCGGGCGGTGTGCTGATGGAGTAGGTGGGGCTGCGGATGCATCCCAGACCCACTGTGAGGTGGGGAGGCTGCTTGCCCAGCTGGGAATGGCTGTGAAGGTGCCTTGTGGAATCATCCAGATAGGCCAATTGAGCTCCAGCCTCAGGAAGCCAGCGCTAGGACCCAGGGGAAGCAAGCAAAAGGTGCTCCTTCTAAGCTGTGGCCAATGACCTGCACTGTTGCCTGGAGATGGGTTTGACTGACAGCTGTGCTCTGGGAATCTTCTATATTGGATTGCTTCCTTCTGTTACGTGTTTCAGGGGGTAGGCACTGTTCCAGGCACCTAGGATAAAATAGCAAGTAAGGGGACTGGTGTGGTAACGCATTCCTATAACTCCAGGCCCCTGGGAGGCCAGGGAAGGGGGATTGGGATTTTAAGTCCACTCTGAAATATACAGTGAGTTCTAGGCCAGCCAGACTACATAATTCTGTCTCAGAGCAAACACAGCAATAATAGAAAACAAGAAAATCGCGGGGGAAATGAAATCACTCTTCTTAGGGTGCTCTGCCTGTTATTTGGGAAGATAGGTTGTTAGTTTCAGAGCAGACAGGCATAGGCTCCTGTCCAGAGGAGAGTCCAGTTTGGGAGAAAGACAATCAGGCCAGTGACAAACAACTCATGGGATCTGCCTGCTGGGCTGCGGTGCTGTTTCTCACACCAGGGAACTTGGGGATGGGGTTTGCAAAGTGATCTGTCCTGGGCATTGTGGGGTAGGGCACCCAGAAGTCCCTTTCTGTGCCTCGTATGGGTAAGGCCTGTGTGAAGATTTTTATTGAACAGCACAATTGAATGTTTGTGCCTGGGGCTTTGTCTGTCCTCAGAAAGTTTCTCTGTCCTCATGAGAGGTCTGAAACTCCAGGGTGCTAACCAGCACCCACAGAGAGACTTTCAACCAATGGCCGGTGGGAAACTGGTATGTCCGAGCCCAGCCCTGACCTCTCGGCTGGGATGCAGCTGAACTGTGTGTTTCCCAGAGTCCTGACGTAGAATCAAGCTCCAGATGACCACGTCATTAACTGACCAATTCACAGCCTCCACTTATCTACCCAGCACTTACCAAGTGGATGGATGAGTGGGCCTTCTCCTGGGGAGCACGGGTGTGGCATGAAATAGAAACACTATTTTCAAGCAGGAGGAACGGCAAGGCTGAGGCACAGGATGTCTGGCTTGTTGGGGTATCGAAAGAGGAGGAAGGTTCTATGGGATGCCATGAAGCAAGATCTAGACGCAGGTTCCGGAAAGATTGGCCTGGCCAAGCCACCCAGGATGCACTAAATTGTGTTCTCCCTCTTTGATGCCTTGGTCCCTCTGCAGAAGAAGCAGGGCAAGTGCTGCTTGTGGGGATATTCTGCAAACATTATCTGGGGCAGGGGCTAGGGATGAGGACACAAGATAAATAGGCCAGCCAATTGAAAGAATCGTAATCAAACTGATGCCGTGACGGTGCTCCGGATGCTCGGGGCGCCCAATGGCTTGTGCCTAAGAACCATCTACTTTGGACAAGGAAGGGTCATACCCTGTGGCTCAGGTTGGTCCCAAGCCTGTATGGGAACAAGTCCCAGCATGCTCCTTGAGTCCAGAGGCTGCTGTGTCTAGACAGAATTATGAAGCTTGGTCTTGCCTTACTCCCAACCGGGTGGCTCCTGTGGGGAGGATGGCTGTGTTTGGGGGTTGGTGGATCTCTTAGCAGAATGGTCCCAGTAAGAACTGGGGCTGAGGGTACTGCCTGAAAGATGAAATGACTGGAGTGGTGATGAGTGGCAAGCAGAGGCTTGTGGGTCTTTGCCAATGGCTACCGTTTCGCAAATTGTGAACCAGGCATTCAAGGTCAAAGCATCGACTCGGGAAGTGTTAGGTGGATAAGTGGGGGTTGTGAATTGGTCATTTTATAAAGTGGTCATCTGGGGCTAGATTCTTTGTTAGCACCCCGGGAAACACACACCTCAGCTGCATCCCAGCCAAGAGGCCAGGGCTGGGCGCTGGCAGTTTGACATAGCAGTTCCCATTAGCCATTGATTGAAAGTCGCTCTGTGGGTGTTAAGGACAGGTGTACATCTCAGCCTCTATGCGGCCCTTAGTGTTCCTCCTACATGAAGCCACAGAGCCACAGAGCCTCTTGGAGCACTAGACACACCAAAGGCCACAGCCTCTGTATGTCTTTGTGGAGCAGCCTCACTGTAACACAAGCAGTACTCATAGCAAGACCAACAAACAGCCTTAGGATGCCTCTGATAGCAGCTGGGTAGGGAAGTGACTGTGTATGAGATACAAAGTAGACAGTCAAGAAATGATGAATGAAGAGGATGAAGGAACATATAGCTTTTTTTTTTAAAGACCTAAATGAACATTCTGGGTGACTGTTCAGTCTGTGTGCTGTAGTATCAGAGCATCTCTACCTGGCATGCCCGGGGGATACCCTCAGGCACCATCAGTCACTGCTGAGCCCCCTGGGCAAACATCTGTCACTGCTTTGTGTTGCAATCTGCTCACAGGTGGGTCTCATCTCTAATCTGGGAGCACCTGGAGGCTGGATCTTTTCTCTCTGGCACCTGCCCAGCATCTCCAGGGGTCTTGGCATGACCAGGTAGCAAGCAGGTGAGTGGAAGACGTACAGGGCATGGGTAGACTCCTCACCAAGAAGGCACAACCTGAAAACAAGGTCCCCACGAGGGTCTATGAGAGCCAGCTAACGATTCCTCCGAGTGCTTCATTCCACAAACGTTCTGGGAGGCGGGATCCATTACAGGGACAGATGAGCTCTGGGGAGACTGAGCAACAGGGCCAGGACTGCAACCTACAAGTACCCACATGTCCAGTCTAGGCACCCCTAAATCTGGAACCACACAGCTCTACTGTTCTACCGAAAGCCCTGTGCCCATGCCCCTACCATGCACTGGACTTCCTGCTCTGGGCAGATCATCTTCAGTTTCATGGGTGCATATCTATGTTTCTTCTTGAACAGAGGCAGGGCTATCCCACCCAAACCCTATCACCAGCCCTTGGCTGGGGCTTAGCACAAAGGAGTAGGGATTATCCATTATGTTGAACTTTTCAGTGCTATATAAAAAAAAATCTACCCAGGACAACAATATGAAGGAAGGGAGTTCATCTTGGCCTACAGTTGCAGAGAATTCATGGCAATTCCATTCGATCCCATTGCTGTGTATCTCAGGTGAGGTAGTGGAGTGTTTGCCAGGAGTCTGCTCACTTCATGGCAGGCAGGACGGAGAGAGAGAGAAAGAAGGCTGGGGGCAGGAAGAGGGGGCAAAGCATGGAAGAAGGGAGGAGGAGGAGGAAGAGACAAAAGAAAGGCCCCAATGACCCATTCCTTCTGGTCAGGCTCCCCCATCCAGTTTCATTCACTTCCCAATAGTCAGTTCAATTATAAATCTGCCAGCAGACTCGTCTAATCATGAGGTCATCTCCGTCCTCAGAAGCCTCACAGTGTACTGGGACAAAGCCCTCATTCAACACGTAAGTAGGGGCTATGGAAAAGATTCTTCATGCCCAAACCATGACACCTAGTTCTCTTATGCTAGCCAGCTGAGTCCTCAGACGCCATGAGATGCTTCCAGATTCATGCTACCATTTAGTCGTGAAACATCGCCACAGTCCCACGTGTTGGTATCCAGCTTAGAGGTTTTAGAGACTCACTGTAGACCACCAAGAGTGGCCCCTGCTTCCCGTCTGCCAAGATGTGAACAGCAGCCTTTGCCAGCCACTTCCACCACTGTGATAGTCTACCGAAGCACATAGAGCCAAGAAGACCATGGCCTGAGCCCTCTGGAACCATGAGAAAAACAAGCAATTCCTCCCATGAAGGCATTCTGTCGGACATATTGATCATAAGGACCAAACAGATTAACGCAGTTCTTAAGAGGAGTAAACAGAATACAGAACACCCCTGTGTGATTTTCCCTGTTGTCACTGTATCTATTTGAGGGTGAGCCTACTTCTTCCATAGCCAGGATTTCCTGAGTGACTGCGGAACCACACACCAGGAGTGTGAGCAGCCATGGTGACAGGTGGAAGTAATGTTTGGTTGCGAAGACAGTGCAGGTCTTGTTAGCCCAGTACCCTAGCCTTGCCTAAAGAAAGCGGGCTGGTCTGGATGGTAGGGACAGTAATGTTCAAATAGGAGGGAGAGCCAGTGCCTCCAGCCCCACCAGTAATAAAAAACCCCATCTTCAATATTGTGCTTGATGAAGAGGACCTCGAGTCACTGGCATATCCAAGGCTACCCTCCACTCTTAGAAGCAGCTGAGATTTCCGAGAACGTATGGCCTTCCATGGGGGAGGGAACTGCTCACAGCATCAGGGTCCACTCTCCACAGATCTGTGCTATTTGGATTTGCCGTGATCTACTGCTAGGGGCAGAGGGGACTTACAAAGCTCTGGAATATGCAGCTCCAGTTTCTTTGTGACTCAACTGTTGGAGCTTCATCCCCTCATATTTTCTGCTCAAGTCCAAGAAAAGGTGGAATGAAAAATCAATTTCCCTGTCTCCTTATGATGGTTCATCTTAAGAAATACGTGTTTATTCTTTCTTCCTCTCTCATGTATGGGTATTTTGCAGGCATTTTCATCTGTGCTACAGCATCCAGAAGAGGGCATTGGATCCCCTGGAACTGGAGTTAAAGACAGTTGTTAGCTGCCATGTGGGTGCTGGGAATTGAACTCAAGTCCTCTGCAAAAGCAGCCAGGGCTCTTGACTTCTGAGCCACATCTCTGCAGCTCCATGATAATTAATTAAAATTACTGACTTTATTTAATTGAGAAGCATCTTGTAGATTAATAGGTTTCTGGAGACAGTTTGGTCATGAGGGTTCTAGTCTAATGAAGGATTTGATCCATTGACGGATTAATAACTTGGTGACTTTACTGGCAGGTGATGGAAACTTTTAGGGGTGGGTGAGTCTAGTGGAAGGAAGTAGGGCTTTTCTGAATGCTGTACTTAGCTATGCCCTTCTATGTGCGTTTCTCTCTGCTTCCTGTCTGCCATGAAGTGAGCAGGCTCTCCCACATACTCCTGCCACTACAATGCTCTGCCTTGCTTCCGGCCAAAGGCAGTGGAGCTGGATTTTGGACTGACACTTCTGAAGCCATATGCCTGAGTAAGCCTTTGCTTTTCTTTTCTTATGCACTTCTCACAGGCATGAGAAGTCTAGCTCCTTTTCAGAGAGGCTCTGTGAGGAATCTACTGTCTTCATCAGGAGGAAACATTGTCACTGTCCATTGTCTCTTATTGAAAGAGACTTCCCAGTGCAGCTCCCTGGTCTTAGTAGACACGACCTCCCAGCAGACTTCCCATTCCTCTGGCTCTTACAAGCTTTCTGACCCCCCCTTCTGTGATGTTCTCTGAGTAGGTATTGTGTTGTAGAAGTATCAGTTGGATGTCAGTGTGGACGGGGGAAAGTCCATGGGGACCCACCCCCTGGACAAAGAGCTAGAAAAGGCAACTAAGGACTGCTGAGAGAGGAAGAATTAATCTTCCCCAGGGTTAAACTTCCTTATGGGTTAGTCAACCCAAAGTGGTCAGCCCTGGAAATATATACTACGTGAGCAACACTAAGTGGATTCAACAGGGTGTGTGTGTGTGTGTAAAAACAATAATGGTTAAATAAAAAGAGGCCGTGAACGCAAGAGGAGATACGAAAGGTTGGAGGGAGTAGAGGAAGGAGGAAACAATGTACACACAGGGCATGAATATGCAACACAAAATAAATTAATAATATAACTTTGTAAAACAGCAAAAACAAAAAAAGTGATTTTTGCACCCTGCTCCTGTAAAGCAACATGCCCAGTCTCAGGTAGGGAAGCCCATTGGTCCCATTGGTGGATGCTGGCTTTTATATTCCAGAGTCCCTCATCAAGCCTTGAATCTCAGGGGCTCCTGTCTTAACCAGCGGCTGCTCCATCCACACCAGGCCATCATGAGCAAAGAGTGGATAGGTCCATGGGTCCACTCGGAGCATTCTACTTCTTGCCTTAGAAATGCCTTTCCCGCAGCGGCTCAGAGCCCAGACAACTGACTTGGCTTAGACTGATCACACAGCCCCGCAAGACAAGCATTCCACATCTCCAAAATGTGGGAAAGCAGAGAGCCTCGCTGCCCAGGCTTGAAAATCACCAGCCTCCCATAATCAGATCTGCTTACACAGGCAGGAGCTTAGACATGAATCCATTGTGGAAACACAAAGCCACAGGAGTGGAAAGCCATTGCCAGGCTCCACTCTTAGAAGAGCTAGCTATAGGGTGTGTTGCATTTCAGCCCTGGGGATTGGTGTATTGGGCCCCTCCCTTTAGCCCAGCCCTCCAGGGTCTAGGTTCCCAGAATATCACTGTTTCACTGCACCTGCTTGGCATAGCTTTGTGTTGATTGGCGGCAGGCCTCCGTAGGCCTCCCTGTGTCTAGGACCTAAGACAAGGCAAACATACCGTTGCCCTAGAGCTTAGAGGGCATGGCCTTGAAGCCTTGTGCTGTGTTCTCACACAAGCTGATGTCCCAGGGACACCGAGGCAGGTAGGGTTTGCCAAAAACATGGCTAGTCAGCAGGCCACACATTCTTCCATTCAAAACTTTCCAGATGGCCAACGCCTGCTTGGTAACATCTCCCAACCACCACAGAGGGTATGGGCTTTTCAGTGAGCCTTTCTGATCTGGGTGGACACATGGGATGTGAGCAGACGAGGGCAAAGGCTTACTGTCTATCAGAGACTCAGAGTTTCACGGTCCTGTTCCAGGAAGAAGCAGCTGCCTGCAAGGCAAATGTTTCCTGGCCCCTTCCCTGTATATTATGACACAGAAGCAGAATGTCACCTACGCTTACAAGTGTGTATGGGATGTTAGTTATTTTTCTACTATGAGGTCATTTTGCAAGTATTGCTGAGGACAGACTTTCATGGGTTCTCATCTTTGCCATCTATCCACTCATGGGACCACAGCCTATGTGCCGTTGTGAGCATTTACGCTATTGCTCTAGAGAGAACATCTGTTGTCATTTGCCTTTTATTTTTTAAACCCTTAAAAAAAACTTGCTCTTTCTTTTTTTCTCTCCTTTCCCTTTCATTCTTCATTTTTCCTTAGCCGTATTATCTTTACTTGTTCTGTGTTGGGGATTGAACCCAGGCCAGTGCCTTGCACATGCTGGGCAAGGACTTTCCTACTGAGCGGTATGTGAGCCCTCCCTCTCTGGTATGGACAAGGATACCGTGACAAAGGAACCTGAACGAGTTAGATCTCTGTGCAGTTGCCGATCACTCTGTAGCAATGCTCCGTTGATGACAGCTCCAACAAGGGGACACAGATTTACATTTTGGTAGCTTCCTCACTCTCTGCAAAAGAACTATTTTACAAGCCTTAGCTTTTACACTCTATCCACTTACCTTGCTCAGGTAATAGGAGTGATCAATCAGAGATGTGTAAAGACCCCCGTGACCCTAACTGTTCCTGAAAACACCATGTCCGGGGCTCTGCATGGGGGCATCTCACTCTGAAGATGCAAATTACATTTAGAGACTGTTTCCATCAAGAGCAACTAAGTGTTCAATGTAAGCTAACTATGAAGATCCATATAAACGTTTTTCCCCAAATCCATGTAACAGACACAGAGGGAATGGTGTGGAGAGGAGAAAGCCACGTGAAGACCAACACTGGAGAGAGGCCACACAAGCATGGGAAGAGGCAGGAAATGGATTCATCCCTGTGGGAGACTGTGGGAGGATGACCCTGTGGATGCTTTGACTCTCATCTCTAACTTCTAGAAACTGCTAACAAAGATTTGTTGTTTGAAGCCACTGAGTCTGCTCCAGTAGTGACAAGAAACTCATTTAGGCACTCAGGCTTAGAAAGGCTAGGGTTTCCTTTATATTTCATGTTATGTGCACATGTGTGTGGGGACCACCGATTGGCTACGGGTGTCTTCCTTGGTCATTCTCCAGGCTGGCTTGGAACTCACCGTGTAACCCAGGCTGGGTTCTAACTCTCACCCTCCTGCCTCAGTCTCCCGAGTTCTGTTTGTTCTTATTTTATGGGTGGCAAAACTATGATATACAGAGGACACTTTGTTGAGCCCACAGAGCCAAGAAGGAGGTTAGGTAGCATCTGGCCACTGGCCCTGTGTGAAGTGCATACTCTTGACCTCTCTTTGGTCTTTGGTGAGCATGTCCCTTCCCTGCTGGCACAATCCAGCAGAGATGTACAGACTCTAAGGACCCTGAATGCCTACCTCATGGATGTGTTCCTTACCCTCAGGTCCACAAGGAGATGCCCGCTACTCATCTTCTCTTTGTGTTGCAAAGTTCAATACCAACTTGACGCCAGCTAGAGTCAAATGAGAAAATGCCTATATCAGACGGGCCCATGGGCAAGTCTCTAGGGCATTTTCCTAACTAGTGATTTATGGGGGAGGGCCCAGTCCATTGTGGGTGGGGCCAACCCTGGCCAGGAGGTCCTGGGTTCTGTAAGAAAGCAGGCTGAGTGAGTCATGAAGAGCAGGCCAGTGAGCAGCTCCCTCCATGGCCTCTGCATTGTAAGCTCCTGCCTCCAGGTTCCCGCCCTGTGTGTCTTCAATGATAGGAGGTAATGTGAAAGAGTAAGTTGCTTTGGCTCCTGGTGTTTTATCATAATGATAGAAACCCTAACTAACACACTTACCCAGATTGTATCTATTTTCTCCAACGAACCCACCCATTTGGCTCAACACATACTGGTGTGGTAACTTTATGAGGGTTCAGAGGAACACATGAGCCCCAAATTGCCCTGGCTTGGGACATCCCACTAAGAAATGGTGGATGCTAAAACCCCCAGCACAATTGAAAGTTTGACATATTAACACTCCAGCAGTCTGGGTAGGTATGGCCCCTTGGCCTACAGGATCCCGGCATGATAGTGGAACTCTGAGCCAGAGTTCTTGCTTCTGTAGGCTTCAGATGGAGAGAAGACTTTCAGCCCCACTCTAACTCCATTTCGCCATATATTTCCAGAACTTTCCACCATGTTCGGTAGCAAAGAAGGTTCTGCCTCCAGCTTGCCTGTGGCATAAGTTAGGCGCCGAGCCTGGGATTGGTATGCACAGGTATTCACACTGTAGTGTTGTATATCAGCACTGTCACACTGCACCAACCTGCCCAGGAGAGCCACTCTACAGGCGACGATGTTCCTGCATTCTGTCCACTCGCTGTGTGCCAGGCTCCCTGCTAAGCCTTCCCTCCACAGCACCCAGCCCACAAAGCTCGAATCACTGTCCCCATTTCACAGATGAGATGACATTGCCATCTGGGCTCTGCAAATGCACTAACATCCAGTGTGTCTTGGGGCACGATCATGATTCAATAGTCTGTCTTCCCCCAAATGGTTTTATTATGAAAACTACTTAGCATAGCCCACTTAGAAGAGTAGATATGTCATATCTTTTGCCTATCCCAGTGTGCACTGCTAAACATTCATTATTTAACTGTGTGCTGGGTGCAATCATTCTTCAGGTTTGGGCATGCCAGCTGTGATTTCCATCCTGCACGAGGAGCCGGGATGCGTCCGCCACCTATGCTGAGAGAGCCGACAGTGGGACAGAATATAATTGTTCCAAAAAGCCACACTTGATAGTTAATGAACGAGCAGGTGAGGATTAGCAATGGGATGCTCGACCCGTACTCGTGAGATGTAAACCAACAATTAGAAGGCGAATGTGTTCTGTTGGCTGTCAGGGAAGATCTTGCAACGCCAAAGGCAAAAGACGATTCAGACTTGAGGGAGTATGCTGTCTGCTGAAGCTGTAGAGGAAACCCACACTTGGGATGTGTTTGAAGATCTGTTTTGAAGAGGACTTAGAAGGATTTTCTCTGGTGGTTTCTGTCGAAGGTTTCAGAGAGAGTTAGAACTGCCAGCCGGTGTATTCACTCAACAAGCTATTCTGGGCAGGTGCTGTGTGTCTGGTGCCTGCAGCCTGGGGCTCCGTGGAATCAGTAGCAGCTTGAACACCCAAGAGAATAGGGCTGGGGTGTGGATGTTAGTCAGGAGGCTCCTCCCTTGGAAGTGAATGTTCGCGTGAATGTTAGACAGAGTCCTGGTTACTAGTTAGTGTGAGCGTGGAGTGTCTTGTGGGATGCTGGACACCTGAGTGCTCACTCTCCACGTGACACGGGTGGACTGTTCCAGCTTCACTTCCATCAGGAGGGTTGTGAGGCTCTGGAACCCCTGGGAATTGGAGCAGAATGTAATTTTATTTTATGTATCACCTACTTTTTAATATATTAAAGTCCATGCAGAGCATTTATGTATGTAATATATGCATACATACATACACACATTCTTACAGTGCCTACACACACACACACACTCTCACACACACACACACACACACACACTCACACTCACACTCACACACACACTCACACACACACACACACACACACACACACACACACACACACACACACACACTACTGCATTCTAGGCCAAGTTCACCACATGGCTGACAACAACAAATGAGAGACCCCTCTGGAGCCTGTTATTTGATGCCACTGACACCAGCAGCCTGGGATTGTCTCAATACATTTATTGGCTTTTCAAGGTCAAATCCAAGGGTCCCATAGAGGTCAGTGAATTTCAGACAGTATGTGGGGAGTGTATCCCATCTCCCTAGACAAACGCCACCCAAGGTCGGGGTTGGAGTTTTTGTCAACTTGATATAAGTTAGCACCAAGTGTGAAGAGGTAGCTCAAATGGGAAAATGCCTCCTGCAGACTGGCCTGAGGCATATTTTCCTGGCTAATGATTGATGTGGGAGGTCTAGCCCACTGTGGGTAATGTCATCCCTGGGCATAGGGCCTTTTAGTGTATAAAAAAGCAGGGTGAGAAAACCCTGGAGAGCGAGCCAGTAAGCAGCTCTCCTCCCAGCCTTTGCTTCAGTTCCTGCCTCCAGGTTCCTGCCATGAGTTCCTGCCCTGAATTCCCTTCCTGATGAATCATAAGATGTAAGCTGAAACAGCCCTTTTTTTTTCCCAAGTTGCTTGTGGTAACGGTGTCTATCAGCAACAGAAAGCAAGCTACGGCACTAGGTTTTCCTACATCCCCAGGCTGGGAGTGCATTGCTTTTCTCATAACAAAAATGACAACTTATTTTATGCTAAAGCTCATCCATGCTATGGCTGCTGCTGACCTTTGTGCTGACTTCTCAGGTAGTTCAAGTCCACACCACTCCATCCCAGTTCAGTGGTTGTGACTTGTGGACAGAGTGGAGACTGGTAATGGCTCAGCTTCCCAAAATGCTTCCCGAGGTCCCGGGTCACTGCCAGGTATTATCCCCATACTGCGACATTCCAACACCACAGTGACCCATGATCCAGGCCTGGCAGTCCTATTTTGGAAACGGAAGCTATTGTTAATCTTTCTACCACGTTAGCCTTTGCCGGACTTTGGACCCAAATTCTTGCTTGTTGCTCATTCGGTCCTAGGCTGCTATATCTGACCAGCTGGATTCCACTGTCTGCGGAAAGCTGTTCTTTCTTCTCCTTTGTTGTAAAATTACTTATTTCGGGGATTTCAGTGGGTAATTTCAGGCTCATAACCAGAATCTCCAATTCTTATGACTTTAGCAGTTTTATTTGCCCCCTCTCTCTCCCTCTCTCCAATCTCCCAAACCCTATCTCTGTCCTCTCTCATATTTCTTTCCATTATCAGTCTTTTAAAAAACCTTTGAGTTCTTACTTACACCCACAACCTCTGATTTACAATGGTTTATATTCATGATATTTAAATGATACAATACAGCAAATACCTTCCATGGAAATGACAGTTTGGAATTTGGAATGTTGCTCTTTTTCTGGGCTGGCAATCCAGTGCTCGGTAGTGCGGCTATAGCTGACCTGCGATGCCCCCCACAGGCTAAGTGCATCAAATGGATCCAACCCATAGTGGGTTTACTGGAGGCCACTCCATCTTCAGTCAGGAAGCATCCAGATCCTCAATTTTAATCCTGCACAGCAGTGTTCTTTTCTTCCTCCACCCTTTCCTGTTTGGTAACCGTTTTCAAACAAGAAAAACCTGGATTTGTTGTTTATGGTATATACGATAGCTGGAGCATGAAGTACGCCACTTTTCCACAGGCTGCTGTGGCGAAGGCTTGGTCTGGTGCAAGTAGAGTTCAGAGATGGGACTTAGGGAAAGAGAGATTGGATCACGAAGGCTCCGCTTTCATCTATGGGTTAATCCGTTGATGAGCTCATAATTTGATAACATAGGGAGTAATGGAAATGCTGGGAGGCGGAGCCTGGTTGTAGGAAGACGGTCACAGGGGGCATGCCTTTGGGGAATATATCTGTCCAATGCCTCTCTCCTATTTCTCCCCCCCTCTCCCTCTCTCCCCCCTCTCTCCCTCTCTCTGTCTCTCTCTCTGTCTCTCTCCCTCCCTCTCTCTCTCCCTATCTCTCTCCCTCTCTCTCTGTCTCTCTCTCTGTCTGTCTCTCTCTCTGTCTCTCTCTGTCTCTCTCCCTCCCTCTCTCTCTCTGTCTCTCTCTCTCTCTCTCTCTCTCTCTCTCTCTCTCTCTCTCTCTCTCTCTCTCTGTCCCCTCCGGCACATTGTTCTCCCTTCTCATGGTCCCTCCATCATCTTATGCTTCTTTTGTAATGTGATTTCTATCTATACCCTGTCTACAATGTATTATCTTAATGAATGTCCTATGTTGATTCAATAGCTGCTTCCTGGCTACCGTCAGGTGATCAGCTTTGCTTTGCCATGATTTTTCTCCACGAGGCCCAGAGCCAACTGGCCGTGGACTGGAACCTTTGACACCATAAGACAAAATAATTTTCCTTCCATCTAAATTGTGTCTCTTGGGTGTCTTTCATGATGACAAGAGCTCTAGCTCATACAGAATATTTGTTTATTTAATCACTTATTATCTACTCACTTTTTTTTGCCAGCTATCTTAATTCTTCAATCCATGTTAATAGCTCAGGTATTCGTGAACACATTCTTTTCAAAACTAATTTTAAGGCAGGCTCGGTGGCTCCTTCCAGGAATCATGACTACTCACCAGGCTGAAGCTGCAGGATGACAAGTTCAAGGCCTGTGTGGGCTGCAGAGGAAGTTCAAGACCAGTTTAAACAGCTTAGAAAGATCCTGTTTCAAGGGTGAAAAACCAGACAAGGATTGGATTTCTCACTCTGTAGCAGAGTGCTTGCTTAGCACGTGCAAGGCCCTTGGCTCAATCCTCAATACTAGAAAAAAATAGTTTTAAATACAAATAGGATAGATTTGCCCTCTGCACCCTCTGCCCAACCCCTGCTAGATCTAACTAGTATTATCAGTTTGGTGTGAATCTTCCCAGACATTGTTTTCTGCCTTCGAACACCCACAGAAATTAAAATTGTAATGTTTTGAGTTATCTTTGTATAAATGGTTTGATGGTTTACACCCTGATTAGCAACTTTTTAAAAATAAAATAAAACCCAAAAAGGTTTTGGAGATTTTCCATGTTGGTATATATTGATTCATTTCATTGCCACTGAACTCGAGCTGCCGCGCTGCGAGGGAATGCCTGGCGCCTTGATGTTATTTTAGCATGACTTGCCACCGAGCGTCGTGCGGTACCTAAGAAGATTCCACACTCAGCTCAAGTTCGTGAGCATAGAACGCTCTGGAGTCATTGCAGAGGTTCAGGAGTGTTAGGACTGAGGACGTTTGCAGTCTGGAATCCAGTAAATGCAGAGTGCTTTTGATAGTGGCTGCTGTATCACACCACCTGTGAGGACTGCCGGGCATCTCCCTGGGCAGCTCGCAGAGGGCAGAGCAGCTGCTGCTCTTTCACCTAAGGCAGGGAATGTACTCTTAAGGCTGAGGGTTTCCTGAAAAAGTGGATTGTGGGTAGAGACCCTGCTTAAGGCCCTGGGCTCTTTTAGGTATTAATGTGTAGGAACAATGATTCTCTCATGAGAAAAGCCCCTGGTCTACTAGACCATTTATAAGTGGTGGCTCATGTAGTAACTAGCCTCAAGGCTCCTCTGTCACCAGGCACAGAACTTTCTGCATGAGCGCGCGCGCGCACACACACACACACACACACACACACCACATGAGACAGGGTCTTGCTATATGGCCCAGGCTAGCCTTGTGCTCTTGACTCTGCTTAAGCCTTCTACATGGTAGAGTTATAAGCATGTGTAACCATGCCGGTATTTCTTAAAAAATTATCTTTCTCTCTTTTATTGTTAATGTGTCATATATATATATATATATATATATATATATATATATATTTAATTATGGTATTTGATACATGTAAATGATATACTCTGCTTATACCATCCTATTTTCTTCTCTTGGTCTCCATTTTCCCCCATTTGTGGTTTTCTGCTGCAACCAGCATGGGTTTGAATTGACCTGACTTGGGTGGTGGGGAATAGAGAAATGACAGACTTGCATAGCACAAACTGGGATTGGGTGGTCCCTGAGCTGAGACGGAGATGCACCCACAGTAGTCTGGAAACTCAGTGCGTTTCTTCTTTCTATCAGAAACCTGGAGATGGAGTTGCTAATCTAGCTAGGTGAGGGATCTCAGGCCACAGCCATCTGGATGTGGAAGCTGTGGTTGGTACTTTCCACTCATGATAGTCATTCGCCAGCATCTGTCCTCAGACTGGAAGAAGGTCTTGCCATTCCCACGGGTCTGGGCATTGGCATCCCCAACATGGCCATGCTCATGTCAACAATACACATTCACTCAAGACTTCATTCACTATCCACAGTTCCTTTTCCTCTTCCCAAACGGTCTTTTATTTTCATGTCTTCTTCTTTTTTTAAATCTAACTCTTGCTTATAAAAGGAAACGTGATCTTTCTCTTTGGGAGTCTGCTTATTCCATTTCACACGAACATTTATTTCCTGTTCCAGCCACTTTGGTGGGAATGACACAATTTTGTGAATAAAATTTAAACACTAAGGACCACTGGGTTTACATTTTATGGTTGGCCCAGATCCTGGTACCAAACCATAAGAGCTTCCCCAACCTTGAACAACCCTGCCCCCCCCACGCCCTTATATCCTCAGTTTCCTTAGATCCTGATAGGAACAGGCAAACAATCCTCAGACCATTGCTCCAGGCTCACACCCCCATTCAACTGACTCCAGAGGCTCACACCTCAGTGCAAAACCAGAAACAATGTAAAAATGAAGACAACATGCCTCTTCCCAAAGTACCAACCTCATAATGATGGACCCCAATGAGGACGACCCCAAAGAAACCTCAGACAAGAAGAGTTCAGAAGATGATGTTCAAACAACTCAAAGAAGACAAACACAAAGAGATGAATGAAATAAGGAAGTAGACAAGATATGGGAATAGAATTAAATAAAGAGATAGAATTACAGAAGAAAAGCCAGATTAAAATAATGCTAGAAATGAGAAACTCAATAAAGACCTCAGTGAAAAAGCTTCCCCAATAGAACGAATTGTGACTGACAGGGCTGGAAGACAGGGTAGAGGGGTTGCATCACTCCGTAAAAGTCAATAAGTTTATAAAAATTCATGAGAAAAACATGGAGGAGCAGACACCTTACAAAATATAACCTTCAGATTGTGGGCGTAGAAAAAGAGTATCAACAGTATGATACCAGAGATACAGACGGTATTTCCCAGGAAATCACAGATCGGATTGTCTAAAGGCAGACGCATTGAATAGACAGTTCTCAAAGGGAAATGCAAGGCCTGTTGAGATGGTTCTGTTGGTTCAACGCTTGGTGCACAAGCATTTTAGGCCCCGATGCAAATCCCCTGAATCCAGGTAACTTCTAGGCAGTGTGACATGCACCTTTAAGTCCAGCTCTGGTAGAAGTGGGGCAGACACAGGCCAATCCCTGGAACTCATTGGCTGGTCATTGAGTCAGCAGGTAAGCTCCAAGTTTAGTGGGGGGACGACCCTGTTTCAAAAAATAAGGTAGAGAATAATTGAAGAAGGGATCCAAAGTTGACCTCTGGCACACACTTTATACATCCATGTGTGCATATGCCTGCACCAACACAGACAGACAACACACACACACACACACACACACACAGTCTCTCTCATACAAAATTAAGTAAAAATGAACAATAAATACACGGGGAAAAAAAGGACCCATTCAACCTTCTTGGCAATCAGAAAAGCCCAAATCAAGATTTTATCTCTCCTCAAAATAAACAAAAATATTCTGTATAATATTTTCTGAAGTTATCTGTTCCAAAGTTGGACTGGAGGAGACGAGGGTGAGCTGTAAACTTACTAGCATCAACCTTGATTGCCAGGGTGGCTTCTTGTTTCTTCATCTCATTCATATGTGCAATGGTCCGTCTGGCTTCACAGTCTGCCCCACAACTCTTTCATATAAACTGTTTATGGTTTGCATCCATCTGACAAGAGAGCTGCTTTAAGATCCCGCCACCAGCATTAGGACCTCAAATCCAGACCCTCAGACCTCAATTCCAAGTCATAGTTCGAAGTATGATTTTTCTTACTTGTGATGGTTGAACAAATTAGAACATTGTGGTAAAGACGTGATTTTTTTGTTTATTTAACTTTATTTTTAAACTTAGCATATGTGTTGGCACATATCAGTCACCTTTCTTTTTCTGTGATAAAAATGTGATGGCTTAAAGCAATTTGTGGACAAGAGAGTATATTTTGGCTTAAGGTTTTCCGAAGGATGAGAGTCCCATCCTGGAGGAGGTAGAAGACAGGGCAGCAAACGAGAGAACACATCTCAGCCACCTGAGAGACGGGAAGAGTTAACTGGAAGTAAGGCAAGGATATCAACTTCCAAAGCCTGAGTTATTTCCAAACCATTTAGTAGCCTTCCCCAAACAGCACTGCTAACTGGAGATCAAGTACTTACACACATGGATGGGTTGGTTAGTCTTGCCAATTTTCTACAGACCAGAATCACCTGGGTAGAAGGAGCCTCAGCTGAGGAATTGCCTCAGTAGGCTAGCCTGTGGGAATGGCTGTGGGTCTTTTCCTGGTTAACAGATGATGATGGGAGAGGGCCCAGTCCCCTGTAGGTGGTGCCATTCCCAGGCAGGTTGTCCTGGGTTATGTAACAAAGTAAACTGAGCAAGTCATGGGGACAAGCCCGTGAGCAGCAATCCTCCATGGTCTCTGAATCAGCGTCTACCACCAGGTTTCTGACTTGATCTTACCCTGACGTCTTTCAAGGACTATCGGTTACCAGGAAGTGTAATAGGAAATAAATCCTGTTGTCCCCACATTGCTTTTGGTCAGTGTCTTATCACAACAACAGAGAGGCAAACTAAGACCAATGAGCTTAATGGGGGGTGGATTTCTCACTTAAACCACCACAGCACACAAAATAATGACTGGGTTTAGGTATGACATTTTCTTACATGCATATAGTACTTGGTTCATATTTACCCCAATACCCTTCCGTTATCCCTCTCTCCTGTTGGTTCCCCTTTCTTCTGTCCACATACCCCCCCTTCTATCTTCTCTGACAGAATAGAACTCTATCATGTATATGTCTGTTTCCTGCATCTAGTCATCTGTTGATAGACATGAAAGTGACTCGTAGCCCGATTGTTATGAGTCGTGCTGCAATGAGCACGGGTATTTCAGATATCTCTCTGCTATGCTGACTCAGATCCCTTCAAGTATCTACCCAGCAGTGCTAATGCTGGGTTTCCTGTTATAACTTCAGGGTTTTTGAGGAACCTCATACTGATTTCCATAGTGGATACATTCATTTAAATTCCCACCAGCAGTGGACTTGGGTCTCTTAAGGACATTCTTAAAAATCACCCATAATCAACACTGTCATTGAGAGACAGAAAACCATGAATATTTCCCTATATACTTCATACATATCTAACAAAATTACGCTGCATATTGTGTTTTCCAGTGCCATTAAATTTCCGTTATAAGATTTTAAATGACTGTGTAATATCCCATCATGTGGATAGATCATAATTTGGATGATCCTCCATAGTTGGATTTAGGCTAATTTTATGTTGTTATTATTATAAATAAAGTTTCAAATAATATCCCTGAATGCAATTATTTAACTGTATCACTTATTATTTCCTTGGAATGAGTGAAGTCATGGGAATTGAAGCTAAGCCTATATTTTAGTATTTAATATGGAGAGCTCAATTCTACTGAAAAAAAAAAAAAAGCCTTGGTAGGGACATACCAACCCCCAGGGCAGAGTAACCACATTGTGAGTGATCTCCCTACATACTCAAGCCATGATTTAATATAGAGACATTGAGTATCCAAATGCACAGGGGAAGAGAGTTACTTAGGTTAGACACACTCTCGGGGGTCACTCATAGGGGGTGCAGCTCCCAATCCCACTGCTTGATGCTCACCGCTCAGCTGCTCCCATATCGCCTGAGCAAACCTGACCTTGGCGAGGGGCGTGCAGAGCCCCCAAGAATGGTGCCCTGTGTCAGTGGGACAACAAGCCTCTGCTCCCACCCTGCTTCTGCTATTTGAGATCACTCACCCCGTATGTGGGCAGCAAAGCAGATACCACTATGAGGCCACCCCAGCGTCACCTCCCTCTGACCCGGGAAGATGTGACATAGGATATGATGCCCGGTGTGGGGTTAAGTCTACACCGGGGTGAGTGGATGGATGGCAGGAGTGACTCAGGCAAAAAATGCCACTGGCTTGTTTGAAGTGATGCTGGGAAATGGGTAACAGTATAACCATGGAATCCATTTAACTCGGCCAGGGGTCAAGCTTGGAACTATGAGGAGGTCAGGGCAAGGAAATCCAGGTTGGGTTTCTTCTAAGGATCATGGCAAAGCATCCCTAAGTGATGAATGAATATATATATATATATATATATATATATATATATATCATCCCAAGTAAACTGTCAACAGTTATTGAGGGAGGGCTATGAACACCTTTTCTGTTACTGAAGGTTTCAGAGATGCTGGAGTAAGAAAACTGGGCTCAGTGGTACCCAGAGGGCCGGCGGCGTTATTTCTGTGCGAGTCTGTGAGGGTGTTTCTGGGGAAGCTCCACACGTGGGTCAGCAGCCTGAGAAGTATCACTTCTTTAATGTTGTCAGCCTGCATCTCAGCAGCTGAAGGCCCAGACTGAACAAAAGGCAGTGGGGAGGCAGATGTGCCCTTTGTCTCAGAGCTGGGGCACGGCTCTTTTGGCCTTGTACATCAGGACTCCGGAATCACTGGACTTTAGTGTCTGAGACTTGCATTAGTGAACTCACCCGCAGCCAGGGTCTCAGCATTTGGCTTCAGTCTGAGAGTTGCCCCCTTTACTTCTGGGTTCTGAAGCTTTTAGACTTGGACTGAGCTCTGCTGCTGAACCCGTAGGTCTCCAGCCCAGGAAAGAGACTGCTTGGTCTCTGTAACCAATGCATCAATGCCTCTAATATATGCATTTTTCTCAATCCACCCATCATCTATCTATCCATCCGTCAATCATCTCTATTTCTTAACCAATCATTTA
The DNA here is from genome assembly GCF_003668045.3 of Cricetulus griseus. NCBI lineage: Eukaryota > Metazoa > Chordata > Mammalia > Rodentia > Cricetidae > Cricetulus > Cricetulus griseus. The sequence continues at coordinate 1,602,400 of NC_048602.1, read as the reverse complement.
CTTATTATTTATCTAGCATCTATCTTCTATCTGCCATCTATCATCTACCTATTTACCATCTATCAATCATCTATCTTCCATATATAAATCATCTATATGTCATCTATCTATGTATCTATCTATGTATCTATCTATCTATCCATCTCTATCTGTCATCTATTGTCATCTACCTATAATCATCTATTTATCTACCTACCTACCTACCTACCTCTCTATCCATGTGGCCATCCATCCTAGTTTCTATGTTTCCCCGCAGGGTCCTAAGTTAAAAAAAAAAAAAAAAGGCCTTCTTGGAAGAGGCAAATTTAAAGTGAAAATTTGAAAACCAGAGTTACCACATGAGAGAAAAATCACTGTAGCCTGAGTCGATAAGTAAGACATCTTGAAAATATGGTCTGAAAAACTCCTTGAGGAAATGAAATGACACTTGTAATTATCTATGTGAATTATGTCTTTGGTTAATTGTCTTCCCAGAGTCCAGTCAGGACAGTCCTACTAGGCAGAGTGCCTAATTGGAGTGAGGCACGTGATCCAGTGACCATCACAGGATCGCAGAATCTCACACTGGTCCCCAAGCTTCTCTGATGACGAGAACCAGCATTCAGCCATTGCATACCCAGGCAGCATAGCAGGCCCAGGAGCACACAGAAGCACTAAATATCGGATGCATGTTTAAAATGCCCATAAGTAACAAATCATCTAGGGATCCTGTTAAATTTCAGATTCTGTAAGAGCATCTAGGCTGGGGCCTGAGATTCAGCATTTCCAGCGCTTCCCTGAGTGGTGCTGATGTTAGTGCTCCGAAGAGCACATTTCGCAAAGCAAGCATGCAGATCAAGAGTCTCAAACAGATGCAGGTGGTCAGATGTGTCTTGTTTGCCTTTGTATATAGTGTGTGATTTCTTTTTTCCAGTTTTGTTGTCAATGTTTAAGACAATGGAAAGCCTCTCTGCTTACCTAGGCAAGGTTGCTGGCACCAAATTGGTTCTCCTTTCATAGGTCACTCTAAAACTAGACGCAATATACCCAAATTGTTTTAATACAAGACAACATGAAACAGTAATTCCTAAGATAAGAGAAATTCTTGAGATGAGCCACCCAGTCTGTAGGCCCTCTGCATGGGCTATTGGTGTCAATGGTTCAATACATAAAGCAAGCAGATATTTGAGTAGGGGGAGGTGGGCACACTGGAGTGAAGAGACAGTGTAGGTGATCCTAGCTTCCCAGGGTCCGCATAGTGGGGCAACAAAGAAAGGCACCTGGGGACAGGGTCATTGCAGGATCACAGCCCAAGGCCAGACCATACCGTGCATAGCAGAGACAGGGTGATCTTCACCAGAGGAAGGCTATCAGTGCACCGTCTTAATCATCTTGTTGCTTTGACAAACATGACTTAAGGAAGGGTTCATTTTGGCTCATGGTTCCAGGACAAGAAGGCCATCCTGTCAGTGCTGGCAGAAGCATGAGGCAGCTGTCACATTTCCTCCACAGCCATGAAGCAAAAAAGCATGAATGAGCCGGGCGTTGGTGGCGCACGCCTTTAATCCCAGCATTCGGGAGGCAGAGGCAGGTGGATCTCTATGAGTTCGAGGCCAGCCAGGTCTCCAGAGCGAGTGCCTTGATAGGCTCCAAAGCTACACAGAGAAACCCTGTCTCGAAAAACCAAAAAAAAAAAAAAAAAAAAAAAACATGAATGTTTCCACTTAGCGTATTTTCTCTTTTTATTCTGTCTGGGACTCAGCCCGTGAGATGGCACTGCTCACTTAAATTAGTCTAGGTAATCCTTTACAGATGTGCCAGAAATTTGTTTCTATGATGACTCTGAACAGTGTAAAGTTGCCAATTAGGCTTAATCATTGCAGTGACTGGGAGCAGGAGATGGAGATAACAGTCATTAATATCAGAGCAGTGTGAGAGGACCTAGGTGTTGGAGCCTTGACCATCAAGAGATCCCTCGAGCGTATTAGCATCCCAGCATCCTGTGACATACAGAGAAGTTGTCTTAAGTTTGAAAACACCCTTGGATTTTTGCCCTAATGAAGTCTAAATTCAAGTCCTAACAAGAACCTCAGGCAGAGAGTTTGGAGTTGATCCTTTTGAGTTCGCGGAGTTGGTGAATGCCTTGGGATTCTCACAATTCTCGATTAGGAAAGCATACAATGGTATCTGTCAATTCTGGATTATCTTCAGCCAATGAACGGCCTGCTAAAAGAATACACATTGGTAAAGGAGAGCGATCGAACTTAAAGTATCTACGACATGTCTTAGGGTTACTACTGCTGTGAAGAGACACCATGACCATCACAACTCTTATAAAGGAAAACATTTAATGGGGTGGCTCACAGTTTCAGAGGTTTAGTCCATTGTCATCATGGTGGGATATGGTGGTGTTCAGGAACATGCAGGGATGGAGCTGAGAGCCCTGCGTCTTGATTGGCAGGCAACAGGAAATGAACTGAGACACTGGGCATGGCTTGAGCATATGAAACCTCAGAGTTCGACTCCACAGAGACATGCCTCCTCCAACAAGGCCACACCCACTTCAACAATATTGACAGTCCCTTTGGGGGGCCATTTTCTTTCAAACCACCACACTCTACTTCGTGTCCCCCAAAAGCTTATAACCATATCATAATGCAAAAATTCATTCCAGTCTAACTTCAAAGGCCCCCATAGGCTATCACAGTCTCAACAATGTTTACAAGTCCAAAGTTCAAAATCTTTTCTCAGATCCATGCAACCCCTTAGCTGTAACCCCACATAAAATCAAAATCAAAAAGCAAATCACATACTTCCAGCATATAAAGGCCCAGAGTATACATTACTGTTCCAAAGCCCAGGGAAGGGAACTTAGTGAGGAACAACTGCACCAAATCAAACCCCAAAAACAGCGGATCAAACTTGAAACTCTGTGTCTTATTATCAGATGTCAAAATGGTCTTCAGATCTCCAACTCCTTTCAGCTTTTTTTGACTGCAAGGTACTTCTTTCTCTTGGGCTGGTTCCACTCCCTGCTAGCACCTTCCTGGTCATAAATCCCATGGCTCTGGCACCTCCAACATCTTGGGGTTCCCAAGGCAATCCAGGCTTCACATAATGATCTCCTAGATTCAGGGACACTGCTGACACATGTCGGACCTCAGTCGCTTTCCTGAGCCACAGAGGAATAGTCCATAACCCCTAAATATCCCGATGCCCCTTTCTTCTGTCCTTGACTACAAACCATGTTGCAAAGCTGCCAAGTTCTGTTGCTTGCTGGGGCAGGGTTCCTTCTCTGCCTAAACTTGGCTGTCCTGAAACTGGATCTGTAGATGAGGCTGGCCTCAAACTCAGAAATCTGCCAACCTCTGTCTTTGGAGTGCTGGAATGAAAGATGTGTACCACCACACCTGGCTCTGAGTTTTTCTTTAATTCCTTTCCACAAGTTGGAAATTTAACTGGGTGGGATTTTACCCTGGGGCTTTCACTTCCTTTTATTCTATTTGTTAATCTGTTTATCTCTTTGAACACAAGAGTTAGCTCTATTCTACTTCTTGGTGCTCCTTTTCTCCTCATATTGTCCATTTTGTGTTTTTTTCTTCCTCAGCTTGCTCCTTTTCATTATGGCCAACACTAATAACCACACAACAGAGTCTACATTAGGCTGTTGGGTTTTTTTTGTTGTTATTGTTTGTTTTTGGTTTTTGGTTTTTCAAGAGATGGTTTCTCTGTGGCTTTGGAGGCTGTCCTGGAACTAGCTCTTGTAGACCAGGCTGGTCTTGAACTCACAGAGATCCACCTGCCTCTGCCTTCTGAGTGCTGGGATTAAAGGCGTGCGCCACCAATGCCCGGCTACACTAGGCTGTTTTGAGATTTCCTCTGCCAACAGAAATAATCCAACTCTTTTCAATTTAGCCTCAGGCCAGATTTTTTGGAGAAGGGCAAAAAGCAGCCACATTTTTCATCAAAATATCACAAGACCCATCTCTAAGCTACATATTCATATTTTCCTCTTCAGAAACCTCTTGAGCTTGGCCCCCAAAGCTCATCAGATCACATTGTCATCCGTGTTCCTACTGGTATGATCCATTAAGCAACACTTAAAGCATTCAACGGCTTCTCTAATCCACAGTCCCAAGGTTTACATTCCTCAAACAAAAGCATGATCAGGCCCATCGAAACAATACCTCAGTCTCTGACACCTGAACTCTGTCTTAGTTTCTATTGCTGTGAAGAGACACCATGACCAAGGCCACTCTCATAAAGGAAAACAATTCATTGGGGTGGCTTTAAGTTCAGAGGTTCAGCCCATTATCATCGTGGTAGGACGTGGGGGCAACATGCAGGCAGACCTGCTGTTGAAAGAATTCGGAATTCTACATTTTTGATTTGTAGGCAATAGGAAGTGTTGTCTGAGACACTGGGTGTGCCTTGAGCACCTATGAAACCTCAGGCCCGCCTCCACAATGACACACTTACTCCAACAAGGTCATACCTACTCCTAATAATGCCACTCCCTAGGAGCTTACGGTGACCAATTACATTCAAATTGCCACAACCTGTAATACATAATATGGAGTCATGAAATATCACTAAGAAGAAACAAAAACATGAAAAGAGGTTTTAGGCATAAAGAATTGATGATAAACGAAACACAGTGTAATGTGCCTTATAAGTTAGAGGGTAACAGAGATTTTAAAGGGTTAATACAGATGTTTCTAAAGAAGTAAAAGAAAATAAAGTCGTAATGTGTGAACAGAAAAGAAGAATATGAGCAGAGATGAAAAAAACTAGAGAGAAAGAACCACCCAGAATTCTATAGCTGAAAAATCAAAGTAATTGATTTTTTTAAATGCCTAACACAGGGCTGGGGAGACTGCTCAGTAGTTAAGATCACTGGCTTATGTTCCAAGGGACCCAGGTTCAATTCCCGGCATCCACATGACAGCTCACAATTGTAACTCCCATTCCAGGGGATCTGACACCCTCACTCAGACATACATGCAAGAAAAACACCAATGCCATAAAATAAACATAATTAGTAAATTATAAAAGAACATCAATTAAAAAAATACCAGACAGAAAGATTGGATTCCCATCATGTCTTAGCGTTTCTATTGCTGTGAAGAGACAAGGTGATGACAGCAACTCTTGTAAAGAGAAACATTTAATTAGGGCTGGCTTACAGTTCAGAGGGTTAGTCCATTGTCGTCATGGCAGGAAGCAAGGTAGCACGCAGGCAGACATGGTGCTGAGGAAGAAGTTGAGTTTTTCATCTGGTTCTGCAGGCATCAGGAAGGGAACAGTGACACACTAGGCCTTGCTTGAGCTTCTGAGACCTCAAAGCCCAGTAACCCAGTGTCTACTTTCTTCAACAAGACCACGCCTACTGCAACAAAGCCATGCTTCCTGATGGTGCCATTCCCTTTGGGCCTATGGGGGCCATTTTCTTTCAAACTGCCACACATAAGTAAGTGGCAAATATGCGTACACACACACACACACACACACACACACACACACACACACACACACACACACACATATGTTTATCAAGGACATAATATAAGTAATAATGTTGAAATAAACTTGCACATGTTAAAGAAATGCTAACTATTAATTCAACTGTTTCATATTTTGTTTTAATTTCATCTTCACAATCATCAGAAGAGTGTATCATTAATTCACTTCAACCTATTTAATACAGTTTTTTTCCTGGTAACTTTTTTTTCCCCCACATTCTATCTTCTTGCCTTTTGGTTTTAATGGAGCCCTGTAGTTAAACATACTTAGACCTTACCTTAATATTTGTTTTTCGAAAACTAAAGTGTTGCTTATTACTGATAAATCAATATCCTGAGTTAATCATCCTAATAAAATTTACTTTTAATAAAATACATAGAATGCCAGATGAATGTATCCGAAAGCTGTAATGTGCAATGCTAGGGTGAATAGTGACATATTTCAAATTGTACGGTGAGCATTCTCAAGACAAGTCAAGCAACCCTACAATATTAAAGCTATCTTCACGACACAACAAGATAGTGTTTGCCTTCCCAGGGTCCTTCACTGATATAGGGAGCTTTCCAATTATTGCATGAGTGATACCAAACAGATCGAGGACCCAAAAACCACGAAGAACTAAAAGTCTATAAAGAAAGAAAAGGTTCACCGCAAAACAAAACAAAACATGTCCTACATAGTAAGATTTCAACTTTTTAAAATACTATGTTATTTATGTGGAATGGATGTCCTAGTTATGTTTCTGTTGCTGTGATGGACAACATGAATCAAGTGAACCAGCAAAGGAAAGTTTATTTAGCTTACGCTGTCATATCACGGTTCATCCCCGAGGGAAGTCCAGGCAGGAGCTCATGGAGGTAGGAACTGAAGAAGAAGCCATGGAGGAGTGCTGCTTTCTGGCTTGCTCCTCATGGCTTGCACAGCCTGCTTTCTTAGACAATCCAGGACCACCTGCTCAGGGTTGGCGCTGTCCGAAGTGAGCTGAGCCCTCCCCCACTAATCATTAACAAAGGAAATGCCTTACACGCTTGCCCACGGGCCAATCTGAAGGAGACATTTTCTCAGCTGAGGTTCCTTCTTCTTGGCTTGTGTCAAGGTAACAAACAATTAACCAGCACAGGTACTAATTCTTTCTGATTTTATATGGATCATTACTTACATTTATTTTTTAATATTCTAAGTGTTAATGTCTAATAGGATAAGTGTGACAATTGATCCTGCTTGTCCCCTGATGGGATTTATAATTGCTTCGGAAATAAACTTCTGGGCCTGTCTGTGAGGCAGTTTCTGGATCAGCTTAATTAGAATGGGAAGACTCATCCGAAATGTGGGCTGTCCACCAGCTGGGGGCCTGGATTGAACAAGAAGGAGAAAGTGTGATGAGGGATGGGTGGCTAGGGATTTGTCTCAGTCAGTAAAATGCTTGTCACACATACAAGCCTGAGGATCTGAGCCTGGATCCTTAGTGCCCTCATAAAAGCCAGGCACAATGGTGCACGCCTGGAGTCCCAGTGCTGGGAAGCTGGGAGGAGGAGGAGGACACCCCAGACCTGGCTTAGTAGCTTGAATACTGGAATTGCTATGTTTAATTCCATGTGTAATGTTCTGGGTTCAGTGAGAGATTCAGTCTCAAAAGTGAGGTAGGGAGTGACTGAGTGATATCTCCCCACCCGTAGGTCCACATGTATGCACGCGATAGCCCTGGCACACACGTGCACAAAACCATACCCACGGGTGCACAGACACAAGAAGGAAGTGAGCTGAGCACCAGCACACCTGTCCCTGCTTCCTGACTGGGTTTGTGATGTGAGCTGCCACCCCAAGCTCCCACCTCCGTGCCTTCTCCTCCATGATGGACTGTAGCTTGGAACAGCGAGCTGAAGCAAACCCTTCCTTCCTTCCATTGTTGCAGGAGCAGTGTGAGAGTCGATGTAGTTACATAAAGAGATGCTCTCCCAGATTCTTGAAACCTGGGAATGAGAAAAGCAACATAAACAGAAATCAAATAATGTCAGTTTAAAACCAAACAATCAATAATCATATCAATAATAATGCAGATGTAGTAAGAAGCCTAACTCAATAGTAACATCCAACTAGTCATTGTAAGACTTACGTTTTATGCCCGGCGTTGGTGACGCATGCCTTTAATCCCAGCACTCGGGAGGCAGAGGCAGGCAGATCTCTGTGAGTTCGAGGCCAGCTTGGTCTCCAGAGTGAGTGCCAGGATAGGCTCCAAAGCTACACAGAGAAACCCTGTCTCAAAAAAACCAAAAAAAAAAAAAAAAAAAAAAGACTTACGTTTTATTTATAGAGAAGACACTGGAACATAAAACACTGGAAAAAATATAACATGAAAACAATAACCGTAAGAAACCCAACATGCTCTGTGACAACTAAAATATGCTGGGACTCAAAGAAAAATTTAGTTAAAAATGGGTTAAGAATCTAAGAAAACACAAAATCCAAGGAGACCTAAGAGGTACTTAAGGTTGTCCATCACCAGGGAAGCACAAGCCAAAATGACACTGAGTGTCATCTTAGGGTTGTAAGGACGGTTATGACTCAAAGGAGGAAAGCGCTGTACACTTGATGGGAATGTATTCTTGCAGCCATCGTAGAAGACAGGGAAGCGTTTCCTCTCCTCAAATTATTAAAAGGAGACCTGCTGCGTGATTCTGTTGCATATCCAAAGGAAACAGAATCAGAGTCATAAAGAGCTTTGTGTATGGACCTTTGCCCCAATTTCAGAATTATTCACAATGGTCAAGATATGACTACCAAGATATAACTACCGTACTTATCAACAGATGAATGGATAAAGACACTGGGATCTCTCTCACATGTGGAATATATATATATATATATATATATATATATATATATATATATATATCCCATATAGGTGAGAGATGAAGATATATCTGTGAAGGGCTTTTGCTACTTGCCATTCCTTGGCTGAATCTGGAGGACATGATACTTCGTGAAATAAGCTATACACAGAGAGACAAATATTTCATGATCTCACTTACAAAAATAACCTAGGATCAAAACCATGAAAACAGAAGGTTAACTGGATGAAGGTTAGGAACTGCGAGATGTAGATTGAAGGGGACAAAGTCTCAGCTGTGTGGAACATGTAACTCCAGAGTTGGAAGGTGCAGAGCAGCGCCAACATTTAATGGCGCTACATTGTAGATTTGATAATTGATATGCTGTGTGTGTGTGTGTGTGTGTGTGTGTGTGTGTGTGTGTGTGTGTGTTTGTACTTGTACTTACACATGTACATGAAGGTGAGGGGCAGAGGTTGATTTCAAGTCATTTGCCAATGGCTCGTCATTCTGTTCTTTGAGACAGGGTCTCTCACTCTGCCTGGAGCTCACGGATGCTGCTAGGGAGAGTGGCCAGGGAACCCTGGCTTTCCAGTATTGGAATTAGAGGTTATTGCGCTTGCCTCTTGATGTGGTCCCCAGAGACCACAGCTCCACAGGTGTGGCCACTTTACACCACCTGAGTCATCCCCTCAGCCTGCGAGGTGACCTTCAGCACGGTGGGTTTTTCTTTCTTCTGCTTGTTGTTGTTTGGATCATTATTTTGAGGCTGTTGTGTTAAAAGATTTGTTCCCCACGGGGGCGCTATTGAGAGTTAATGGAGACTTTAGGAGGTGGGGCTTGTAGAAAGAAGATCATTAGGACTTCAGAAGCAAAGCTTTAAACGCTGCTGCGGTCTCATCCTCTTTAAGTTTTCCACTCCAAAGGCTTGGCCTAAGCAGGTTTCCTTCCACAGGCTCTTGCCATTTTCTGCGGCCTCACTTACAGGCCCAGTACAGAGAGTGTCGATTATAGACTGGGATGTTCAAAAAGGTGAGCCAAAGTAACCTTTTTCTTTTTGTAAGTTAATTAACTCGGCTATTTCATTATAGCTACGGAAAGCTAACACAGCACAAAAGAAGATAACATAGAAACATTTTGTCACATAAAACATTGCACTACACACGTTAAGTATATATGATTTTTATATGCCAAGTTATATCTCAGCAGAGCAAGAAAACATAAGTATTGGGTGTTATCAAAGATCTTTCTATAAAACAGATTCCATATTGAGATAAGCTCATCAATGAATTCTATCAAACATTTATGAAGCTAATAACAGCAAAACTCTTCCCCCAAAACTACAGAAGGAAGGAACACTTCCTCTCCTGCCTTATGAGCCCGGCACAAGCCGACGGTGAAAGCTGCCAGCACAGTCAGGAGAGGAAATTACAGACTGACCAGTGTCGGTTCTGAACACAAACCCAACAAAGCAAGAGCAAACAGAATGCGGCGTAAACAGCGTCGGCCCAGACTGCAAACACAGGTTGGCACTAGAAATTAATCAGCAGGACCGAATGAACGTCTTCCAGACTACAGTGAAGAAAGACAATCTCCTTTCTTCATAAGAGAAATCCTGAGTAAGAGGGAACTTTGTTGTGATGGGAATTTATGAACTGTCCTGGGGCCATCATTCTTAAAACCCAAATTCTGAAGGTTTTCCCTCTAAGACTGGAAACAAGGAAACCGTGTCCAGTTTTGTCACTTGGAAACTGACTGGGACATCCTAGTGAACGAAATTGGGAAACAAACAAACAAAAAAATCAAAAAGGGGATGAATGAACATTAATAGCAAGCATAATTTTTCTGCATTCCTCAGAAATTGAGAAAATTTTGCTAGAACTTATCACAACTCTATCAAGGTCATGGGATTGTAAGATGAACACATGAAGTTAATTGCATTTACATATGAATTATAAATAATTTGAAGGGCATATTTAAATATAAAATGAGAGCAAGTTTAATGAAAAGTGTTTGATATTTCTACACAGAAAACTCAAAGACATAGCTCAAAATTGAGAAGATATAACTTAATTTAAAGGCGGACCTTATTAATTGATTGAGACTTGATCGTGTTAAAATTTCCCTTGTTCTCAGTTTGAGAGACGACTCCACACATTCCTGTGAAAATCTGCCAGGCTTTCCATTTGTAGGTATTGTCCTAAGGACATCACACATAACAGAAAATATAAGGAACCCAGAGTATCTAAGACAATTGTTAGAGAGAGGAAAGGGGTCTTGCTCTGAACTTCAAAGCCTCCCTCACTTTGCTTTTAAGAATTAATTCGAAATGAGCCCGACATATGAACATATACTCTAAAGCTTAAAATGTCTGAGGGGCAGTAGGAGCCAAACTTTACAACTTAGGTGTAGCTATTGCTAAAGACAGTCACATAAAATCTTAGTAAGAAAAGGAGGCATTGGTGGCACACACACCTTTAATCCCAGCACTCAGGAGGCAGAGGCAGGAGGATCTCTGAGTTCGAGGCCAGCCTGGTCTCCAGAGTGAGTTTCAGGACAGTCAGGGGTACACAGTGAGATCCTGTTAAGAAAGAAGAGGAGGAGAAGGGGGAGAAGAAAGTGAGATAGGAGAGAAGGAAAATTGCACTACGTAAAAATGAAAAGGATTTGCCTTTCAAAAGCCATAGACAAGAAAAAGCAAGAACCAGGCCCCAGACTGAGAGATGCTATCTGCTATGTATGCATTTCACAACGGCTTCTATCCAGGGTTTGTAAAATCCCATTAAGACAATAATACAAAAACAAAGGAAATTACTGCTCCAGGTGTGGAAGATCTGAGCGAGGCTGTTCATGACAGCAGACACATGGATGCTCAGACACAAAGAGAAAGGGCTCCGTGCGTGGGCAGAGAGAGTGGCCGGCTTGCTGAGTTTCCCACCAGGACCCTCCTCCAGTGTACTATGCAAATGAGGGATGGAAGATTCTAGAATCTCTAGGTCCTCATTGGTTTGCTGCTGGTCACCCCTCATTGGCCGGCACCCAGGAGCAAAATAGGACTTTTGGTTGAAACAGGTGCTTATGAAATTCAGTTGGTGGCTCTTCCACAGAGGTGTGTGTGACACCCCACCCTGTCTGTAGCCAACAAACTATGCCTAGGCTGTGAGCTGGGCATAGTTTGGGCACAACTATGGGGCACACACAAGAAGTCATGCTCGGTGTCACTGGTTACAAGGAAAAACTCACTATAAGGTGGGACGCTCCTTAACCTCTCCATGACGACACTGGGAGAAGGAGCTAGAAGGTCAGACAACGCCAGCCACAGCAAGGACTTTAAGCAACTGGGACTCTCCAGTCTTACTGCAGCTGGGGGTGTGAAATGGCGCCATCACTTTGAAAACTGTTTGGCAACTTGGTAGAGAGTTAAGCATATACTCACTAAGTGAGTCAGCAACTCCAATCCTATGTTTTCACCCAAAAGAAATAAAAACATATGTCCATAAAAAAAAAAAAAAACCTTAGGCAGGAATGTTCATAGCGGCTTTATCCGTAATAGTTCAAACCTGAGGATATCAGTCTCCTACCCACTGGGAGTAAACTGACAGAACACATGTATGCCGTGAAATACTACTCAGCCGTAAAAAGGACGATATACCCACCAACATGGCTGAATCCCACCTAGTAGGTATTGAGTTAAAGAAACCAAATAGTAAAAGGAAATCATTTGGTATTGTTTTCTATATACGAAATTTTAAAATGGGCAAATCTTACCTGTAGGCGTAGAAAGAGGCCAGCTATAAACAGGAGCTGGGGAGTGGTAGGGAGAGGGTTGGCTTCCAAGACAAGGAGGGAATGTTTTGGAAGTTGAAATGGTTGCACTGATGTGTATTTTGGTTGAACACTGTTGAACCACCGTATGTTTCAAATGTGCATATTTTACTATTGTGAATTAAACTTGCGTAGATTGACATTATCAGTATTGTTGATGATTCTTTAGATACTGGTCCTGAACTCACGATCCTCCTGACTCAGTCTCCCAACTGCTGGATTTACAGATGGGTGCCACCAGCCCGTCATCTTAAGATTGTCCTTAAATGAAGACATTTAACACAAACAGATTGAATTTGGGGATTATCTTGGAAAAAAATCAATATTGGCATTTCGAGAAAGAAACTACATAGCAATGGCCAGATGGTACTGAGAAGTGGCTGCCCTGTTCACATGGGCATGACTCTGTCTCTTTCTGTCTCTGGGTCTGTCTGTCTGTCTCCCTCTCCCTGTCTGTCTTCCTGTCTCTTTCTCGCTTTGTACTTTCTGTCCCTGACATGCTTTGGATTGAAAATGTCCCTCAAAGGCCCTGGGACTAGAGACTTGATGGGCTATACTGAGCGATTCTAGAACTTTTAAAAGGTGGGGTTTTGTGGGAGGAAGCCAGCTTTGTTACTTTGGATGACACGAAGGAAGAGGCCTTCTCCAGATGCCCCCATTGCAAAGACCTGAACTGTAACAAGGTCAAGAACCCAGGGCCTCTGAAACTGCGAGGCAGCACAAACCTTTCATGCCTGGGAGTTGTTTATCTCCAGGAGTTTGTTACAGTGACAGAAAACTAACACACACACCCCTCCGTCTTCATCCATTTGTGCTGGCAGACTCCTGCTTGTTTGGTCTCTGCTCTTTGGAAGGTATTGTTCATGTATCCATTGATCTATTCAGCCAGCAATTATTCGTCAACTGTGTCATCCCATCTCTCGATTGGCATTTCTTCACCCGAGATCAGCCTGCTGTTCAGGATACAGGGAATATATCACTGACCTGGATAAGGTCTCCCTCAGAGCCTCCCTGAGGCTTAGCTGCCTGTAGCCCAGTGAAGAAGGTGACAGGTGACAAATTTGGGTTCCTCTGGAATTAGGGGTCCACTCAAGGTGGTACATGGAGGGTCCTGTTCCTTATTTGACTGTCCCTGTCTCCTGGGTCTTTTCTGTAAGACACTTGTAGGTGAAGGGTCATGGGATTGAAATGTCATTATAGCAAACCCAGTAAGGATATATAAATCTGGGTCCTGAGTTAAAGAAAAGTGGGATTTTAGAAAACGGATCATTATTGTATGGCTTCAACTCTGTAAATCAGTCAGTTCTGGCTAAAGTGTGAAGGGAAGGCCTTTAAATCAAAACATTTTCTTTAGGAATTCCTGGGCACAGGCTTGTAAAGCTGCCCTCGGATCCCCGAAGCTCTGACTGGAGTTATGTAAATTGTTGCCTTCCCCTATGAAGCAGTTGAATGTTTTAACTAAATCTAATTCTTCAAATAATGATTTCTGAATCTAAACTTTGCTGCAAAAGATTTACAGGCGAGTTTTATAAATCAGAGGCAAGATATATAACACAGACAGTGAGAACTATGATTTATACATCCAACTTGTAAATCAGGAGGAAAAACATCATGTTTTACACTAAATAATATTTTTACAAATGGCACCTCATACATCATGCCATCGCCACAAATCTCTCACCCTGGAGTCAGGCTCCACAATGCCAGGTTGCATCACAAAGGAAACAGAGGGCCTGGGTGGTGAAGTTGAACTCGGGGTTGGGGGCCGGGAAGGAAACTCCTGGTCTCTCACAGCAACCCAGAGAAGCCATGGATCAGGGTGAGACACCTCTGCTTTGCAATTCTGCTCGGCCTCCTGGGAGCAGGAACTGCAGGTGAGTTACATCACCACCCCCGGGCTCAGTTTACACATCTATAAATTACAGATAATGGTGCCTTTGTCAAAGCCAGGTAGTTGTGGGGCTTAAGTGAGATAATATCCCTGAAGCCAGCTCAGAGTCTGCAAATACGGTCTCTATAAAACTCCATGCTCCATGTCATGTACATTGCGATTTTCAGTCCTCATGAATCTCTCTTTCTCTCATCTCACAAGTCTGAAAAGAGGCAGAGACGGGAGCAGACATCAGGATCCGGTTATTAATGCCAGGGCAGCATGTCCTGGAAGCTGGCCTGTCCGTTTCTAGCTCAGTGGTCCCCACTATTCTGCAATTTAGAATCCACCCCATGCTACCCTTCCCAGATTGCCGAATTTAAATCAAAGTTAATGTCTTAAGAAGCTTGTTACAAAAATAATACGTTTTTCTTGTGGAATATTTGAGAAATAATGAAAACTGCAGATACCCTTGCCTTGGAGAGATAACCGCTGATAAGTGGCTGGTTATCCTCTTACGGTCTTTGTCTATGCATATATTTACATACATACATTTTAAAAGGCGAGACCACACCATACTAGTTGCTCTGCAACTTTTCCCTCTCCGTTTAACTATATATTGTGAACATTTTCTGGAGTCACTAAATAGTTCACGGTGTGATTTTTTTACGACCTGGATTATAATGTACCGTCATTTACTTAAGCAGTTCCATATTGTCAGACATTTATTTTGGTTTTAATTTTTTGCTATTATAAACAACCTTCTAGGGAACATCTCTTAAATAAATCCCTGCCGTTATTTATGATTATTTTCTAAGGATAAATTCCTAGAGCGGGATTTGCTGTATAAGTTGGCTGTGCACACTGAAGAATTTTACCCAGGACCCTTCGAAAGGGCGGTGTGGTTTAGAGCTCTTGCCAGCCAGTGTATGAGGTCCATCTCTCTCTCCCCTCATCGTTCTCTATCTTTTCTGAACTATCCATGTCACCACTAAAAAATAAAATAAATAAATACTGCATTTACAATTTCATTTTGCTCATCTTTGGCATTTTACATATTTTCGTCATTAGCATTTTCTCTTGTGAATGTCCCAATCGTCTCCTTTGTCCACACTGATACTGCAGCACACTGGGACTCTAGACCCTTTCCCCTGGCAGTTATTTTCTTTCTGTTTGTCATTGGCCCTCAGCTATGGGACAGCAGCAGGCTTGAATGTACATGGGCTCAATTCTGTGTTTTACTTTACTGGTAGACACTATTTAAGAATGTCCCCAGTGAAAGAAGAGAGAAACTCACGTCTGCATCTCTCTTTGATTCTTTGGGGTGTGTATTTTTTCAGCCTTGAATCCACCTGAAATTTACTTGGGATGTGAAGCAAAGCCCCTCCCCCGCCCCCCTAATCAATTAACCATCACTATTTCGTATCTGGCCTATCACTTACCTAAGAAGTTCAAAATACACTCCTGCTATGAGCCTCTCCTTTCCCTAAACCCCTCTCTACTCCCTCGGTTCATCTTTCCCTCCCTTTTCAGTTTTTGGGCTCCAGGAGTAAAACCCATAACTTCAAGCCTGCTTGGCAGTGGCTCTATAGCTGGGCTATGCCCCAGACTCTGACTCATGAGTTCTAGTCTTGCTGAACCCACCCACCCACAACCCCTCACTGGGGGATTCTAGGCAGGGGCTCTACCGCTGAGCCACGCCCCCAACCCCTCACTGGGGGATTCTAGGCAGGGGCTCTACCACTGAGCCACACCCCCAGCCCCTCACTGGGGGATTCTAGGCAGGGGCTCTACCACTGAGCCACACCCCCACCCCTCACTGGGGGATTCTAGGCAGGGGCTCTACCACTGAGCCACACCCCCAGCCCCTCACTGGGGGATTCTAGGCAGGGGCTCCACCACTGAGCCACGCCCCCAGCCCCTCACTGGGGGATTCTAGGCAGGGGCTCTACCACTGGGCCACATTCCATCCCCCTAGCCTGTGTTCTTATTGTCCATCCCTATTCCAATGCTATTTTATTTTAGTTATATTTTGAGAGACTTCTTTGATGCTTGTTAATACAAATATTTCTAATCCTGTGTGAACAAGCTTTGTGCAACTTAATCATTAATTCATCTAGATGACACTTACCAACACTTTGTCAAATTAAAAAAAAAGACTATTAAAATTTGGATTGGACTTCCAATGGGGTTATGGATAAATTGGAATGAATAAAACTCCTTCAGTATTTAGTTCTAAGCCTGACCTAGGATCATGTTATATGTGTTTATGTTTTATCCTGAAAGACCCCCCGAAGAGGTACTTTCGTAGAAGGAGACCCGCACCCAGGAACCAGCGAGACCACGAGCTTGGATGCAAAACCGCAAGAGGCTTTATTGGAGATACGGGTACCGGGCGACTTAGCTTCTGTGAGGCCAAGCGCGCCGAGCCAAGGGAAAGGGGTCCTTATATAGGGAAAAAGGCGCAAGCTAGGAGCAGGGATTCTATTGGATAATTCTAATGAGGCATTGTACAGAGCTATTCCCATTGGTCAATGTATATGAGGCGCTATACAGGGTTATTCAAATGAGGCAAAGTACAGAGTTATTCAAATGAGGTGAAACACTGAGTCTTTCAAATGAGGCGAAATACAGAATCATTTCCATTGGATGGTTCAAATGAGACACAGAGCCATTCCAGACCAGCATATTCTCAAGGTCTGGTGTCTGGTACAACAGACTCAATTCCCCCTCCCTCCGCATCCAGATGGCTGACCTTGGGGGCGGAGACCTTGGGACGGAGTGTTTCTCATCGGGCGGGGGCTCAGGGGCAGGGCTCCAGGCCGGCTCACTTGGTGTTTGTTCTCATGCCGGCCCACCTGGTGCTTGTTCTCGGGCGGGCGTGCGGCGGGTGGCGGGGGAAGGCCGCCGGGGGTGGGGATCGGGGAAGCCGCCGACAGGAGGAAGAGGAGACAAACTTGAGAAAGAAAGGGCTAAGGGGCAGGGGTCTTTCAATCCAACTTTATTTATCCTTCTTGACTCTGCTTCAATAAAGCCCCTTCTTTCTATTCCCTTCCAGAAACACTGGGTTTGCACAGCTTCACAGTCAGGCAGGCCTAATTTCATATGACCCAATTTCAACCAAATTCAGAATCAAAGATCTTTCTTGAAACAGGAAGATTAGAACGGAAGGTGAGGGTAGTAGGGTGTGTGTGTGTTTCCTCAGAGGACACTGGCGTGTAAAGTCTGGAAATCACCCTGCAGTCCTTGACCCACCTGGAACGCACCGGGGAATAAGCAAGTCCTGTTTAGCATGCTGACACTCTCAGAAGTGACCCCGGTTTCAATGTTGCTCCCTGCACCCCGTGTTCAGCTATCCCAGGGGAAGTTGACTCTCAGCTACAGGGGGAAACGAAATGAAACGTACCAGGGAAAAGCCCTCCCCTGTGCTGGGAATGGAGGCTGACACTGTGCCTGATAGAATTCATTTGTGATTTCTGGGATAACCGGGAGCCTACTTCCTGGGTGTGGTTAAGCCCGCTCCTCTCTCCGTCCATTTCCTCGGTGAACGATGGCCTTGCAGATGATCCGGAGACTTGATGCCTGAAAAGAAGCTCTAGAATGCTGTAGAGTGTGATGTGATCACAAAAAGAGAAATGTTTCTGTAGTGGTTCTCTAGTGAGAGGTAATTTTGCTACTGACTTGACGCAGGGCGGTGCTGCGGGGGACAGGGACAGAATGGGGATCTGTTAATGTCAGACTCAGTCAGATTTAGTGGGGTGGGGCACCAAAGAATCACTGACAACAGAACCTGGATCGTTGCTTAGTGTGATAGCCACAATTTTGAATGGCGGAGTGACCAAATACCCGAAGGAACACCTGAAAGAGAGGGAGTTTTGCTAACCCTGGTGGAGAAGGCTTGGTAGAACTGCGCACACCATGCAGACAGGCGGTATAGACAGGAGATGTTGGAGTCATATGACCTTTTCCCTTTCCCTTTGGATTCTGTCTATTTCCCAGCCCATACACAGTGCCACTCACGTTCTGGATCTGCCATCTTTAGTTGACCCCCTCTGAGAATTCCTCTAGAGGCTTCCAGTTTCCTAGGCTAATCCTGAAGATTACCAGTCACACAGAATGGAAGACCGCTACAGAAGTAGATATGACTTAGAATCAATAAAGAACTGTCTGAGTAGACTCAGGCTTTCTCGGCATCAAGAGACAGAGTCCCTACCACCAACGTACAAAATAAGAGCTTTGACATCTGCACTGGGAAACCAAGGAGTAGAACTGGCTTCTCTGTCAAGTGCTCATCACCGGCGTCAGACCCTCCCACCACACACACTCCCTCCACACACGGCACGCCTTCTCCATGCTGCCGCCTACTCTGATAGGCTGGCTCCAAGTATCATCATAAAGTCGATGCAGCCACCTCTCCTTATATCCTGTTTAGCAATCCCACTGTTCGTTTATTTTATTTTATTCTTCAAATAACATCAGCAAAATTGCTAGGAATGAATATTCTTGACCTAGTTTTGACTCGATACCTCTCTTTCTGCCAATCTGCCTCTGGGTAATTCAGTCATGTGACTGAGCTACATTGAAAATATATCTGCAAAGGGCTATCCTCTGAAACAACATCAAGCAAAAAGGGAAGAAAGGAGGGAGAGAGGGAGGCAGGGAAGGAAGGAAGGAAAGGGCAGATAATTCATGGATGGCTACTGTTTGTCAATAGATAATTGACTCTAAATTGTTTTGCTTTTCTTTTTCTTTTTTAAAAAATTACTTATTCTTCTCTCACAAATACATCCTGACCTTTCTTCCATTCTTCCAAGTCCCTCTGACACTGTCCTTCTCCGTCTGATCCATTCTCAATATCTCCCCCCACAGAAAAGAACAGGCCCCCAGGGACATCAGTCAAATACAGCACAGCCAGGTGAGATAAGGCCAGGCACAAAACTTCACATCAAGTCTGGGCAAGGCAACCCAGTAGGAGGAAAAGGGTCCCAAGAGCAGACAAAAGAGTCAGAGACAGAGCAAATTGGGAGCATGGGGGAGGAGGGGGGGGAAACTAGGAGAATGAGAAGGGGAGATGAGGAGGGGTGAGGAGGACATGATGGGACAGGGAGGCTGAGTTGGGGGAAGAACAGAAGAGAGCAAGATAAGAGATAATATAATAGAGGGAGACACTATAAGTTCAAAGAGAAATCGGGCACTAGCGAAATGTCTGGAGAGCTACAAAGATGACACCAACTAACAATCTAAGCAATAGAGGAGAGGCTACCTTAAATGCCCTCCCCTGATAATGAGATTGATGACTAATTCATATGCCATTGTATAGCCTTCATCCAGCAGCTGGTGGAAGTAGAAGCAGACACCCACAGCTAAACCTTGAACTGAACTGAAATCCAGATGCAGAGAAGGAGGAACTGATGGGCAAAGGGGTCCAGACCAGGCTGGTGAAACCCACAGAAACAGCTGAACAAGGGAGAGCTCTTGGTCCCCAGACTGATAGCTGGGAAACCAGCATTGGACTGGTCCAGAGCCCCTGAATGTGGGTGTCAGTGAGGAGAACTTGGAAATCTATGGGGCCTCTTGTAGTGGATCAGTACTTAACACTACCATAGGAATGGACTTTAGGAGCCCATCCCACATGGAGGGATACTCCCTGAGCCTAGACACAAGGGGGTTGGCCTAGGTCCTATCCCAAAGACTATGACAGACTTTGAAGACCCCCCCCCATGGAAGGCCTCACCCTCCCTGGGGAGCAGAAAGGGTAACAGGATGGGTAGGGCATTAGTTGGGGGAGGGCAGGGGAGGAGGGGAGGGAGAGGGACCTGGGATTGACATGTAAAATAATTTTCTTTCTAATAAAAAAAAAAGAAAAAAAAAAGAGTCAGAGACTCCCAGCTCCCACAGTCAGGAATCCCTTCCCCTCAAAACACCAAGAGAAAAATCAAAGTGCACATTCAGAGGACCTAGCCTAGACCCTCGCAAGCTCAGCAATTGCTGCTTCCGTCTCTGTGAGCTTCCATGAGGCCTGCTTAGTTGATTCTACTGGCCGTGATCTCGCAGGTCCTAACTTTAATGACTGAGGTGTAGAATCTGAAGGAGATGCTATGTTGACTTATGCTAGGACAACAAATATAACAGGGACTGCCTGCAGTGAGTAAGGTAGAAAACACTTCCAGGATATTTGAGCAGAGCTGCTGACTGGTGTGTAAGGCTTGCCTGGGAGGGTTGGGACAGGACTGAGGACTTAGAGAGGTCAATAGCAGCAATCTTGACAGGTTGACAATGGAGTGCGAGCTTTGTGTACCACAACGAAATACCTGGCAGAAAGAAAGCATAGATTTATCTAGCTTAAATTTTGGAGGCCTAAGTGCAAGATTGGATAAACCAAGGAATCTGCCCCCGGTGTGGGTGGAGTATGTTGCATTTCATATATGGAGTGGGCATGAGAACAAACGGTCACATATTGAACCAGAGCAGAGAGAGTAGCTGGGTCCCACAGTCAGTCTCCTTTAAGGGTATACCACCAATGACTGAAGTACCTCCCAACCAGCCCTACCCTTTAAAGTGACTCCAAGTACTGAGACTGTGGGGACCATACATTTAAATGTGGACATCTAGGAAATGTTTTAGGTAGAACACATTAGACCAGAAGAACGTGATGAATGGAGAGAATGCGTGGCTTCTCCTTTTCAAAGGCCAGTTGGGTTGGGAGCAAGGACATAGGGCAGCATTAGATGGGAAAATGTACGGCAGAAAAATAGACCAATTTTAAGAGTGGGGACACCAGCAGAAATTTTAAGGGATAAAATTAGTCAGTGCTGAAGGAAGCCCCAGGTAGACAGGAGTGAAGGGGACTCCTTAGGAAGAGAGAAGAGGGTCTTCTGGGGTTTGTTCGGACTTTGTTGGGCAGATAGGACAAGAATAAGTGTGCCAATAGATTCCACACCTGGAGGAGTTGTTGTTTGTGATGGGTTTTTATGTCTCCATAATGGGCCAAGATTTGGGGCTGAATCCAGAAGGGAGGCAGTCACTGTTGTGGTAATATGAGTCCATGAAGAACAGGAACCAAGACTACAGGACAATATGATGGGATGAGCAGTATCTGGCAATGAGATTAAACAAGTCCTAGGAGTTTTCTGGTGTGGGATCTGTGTCTATTTGTGCCTCTAGCAAACTCATCTCCATAGTAGCATTTACTGCAGAATGCTCTCTTCCTCTGCAGAATCCCAGAGGTGGGCACATTTACCATCCCCACATAAGGCTGACTTCTGGTGGGATCCCCCTAACAGGACACAGACACCCCAATGCTTGAGCTCTGGGACTACCAGAAACAAGGGATCTGCGGTCCTAAAAAAGTGCCAGCGTCTGCAGGAAGGAGAAGCATTTGTACAATCGTGTTTTCACTTTGGGAAGCTGTTGAAGTCAGGGAAAGGCAGAATTTCCCATAACCCAGAGGTCCAGTTTCCATCCAACTCTTCCATAAGAGCATCGCACTGCCCCTCCCACAAAGACTTCCAGAACTGTTGAATGGGTGGAGGATGCTAGAGTCATGATGGATGAGAGTTGCAGTGACAGGACACTCTAGCTATAGACAGAAGGCAGGGTCTTCGTGTTTTATCCTATACAGCCATTTGCAGTTTAAGACATTCACATCGAGAGACTGAATAGGTGGCTCAACAATTAAAAGCGTCTACTGTTTTAGAAGAGAACCCATTGGGCAGCTCCCAACTGCCAGTCTCTCCAGCTCCAGGGAATCTGTGGGCACCTTCACATACCCACACATGTACACAGAGTTAAAAATAAATCTTTAGCACAATGTCTTTCTTTTATTTTTGAGTCAGGGCATTGCTAGGCAGACCACAGTGGCCTGGAACTTGACATCCTTCTACATCAGCTTCCTGAGTGCTGGGATTATAGACAAACACCAAGACTCCTAACACAATGTCAATTCTTGATTGACAGCTGATGATTTCAGTACAAGTTTCAAGTGAAATGTTCTTGACAATGATTGCTTTTCATGCTCTTAACTCTTTCCAGCATTAAAATAGACAAGTGTCTCCTCTCCACATGAATGACACACCGACACTGCTAAATAACGAAAACCAGGTTTAATGCTGGGAATGTTCCAGGCCCAGAGGCCAGGCATGGGCACCAGGGGTGGCACTGACTCATCACACTTGGCTCCTGGGAGGATGTCCTATTTGTCCACAAGGATGTGCTTGACCACAAAGCCCAAGAGACCACTGCCCGAGGGACAGAGATGAAGACACCCTTGGGGTGGCTGGCTCCACAGCAGACGTCACTTGAAACTTCCCTTTCCCCCCTCAGAATGCCAAAGTGATTATGCGTGGAGCCGTTGCTATTTACAGATTTCTTAGCGCAGAGAGCATTACACAGCCAATGACACAGAATTACAACCATCTAGACATATGGTTTGGATAAACAAAGCACAAAGCGCAAATTAACCATGGTTGACTATAACTCCCTGCTCTCTACTCCCCAGGGAAGGACTTTAGTGAAAATCCCCAGTCGGAGAAAGCAATACATATCAGAAGGCACAGCACATACAACGTGGTGTAGACAAATGCTAAGCCTTATTTAATGCTTTTCATGGTGCCAGAACACAATGGCACCAACCTGTCTAGGAAAAGTTATAACTCTCTGCCAGTTTCCTGTAAATAGAAACTTCTCTCCTACGGATCCCATGCCTGCATGCTCCAAGGCCAAAGGATGCCTTTTATTTGTCATCACCTGGCTTCCACTTTCCCAGTCTCTGAAGGCCAGTGGCCTCCTGCGTGTGGAGGTCGAAATTACATGGGCATGGATGCAAGCAGCCTCCTCCGAGTGAGTACCCTTCAGCCCCCCACTGGAAGAAGCACCACCACTGCCCCCCCACGCTTCTCCTCAGAGAAGCAGCCCCACCCCCACCCTCAAGCCTTGAGCTCATCCAACCCCAAGGGTGCCATTAGAAGCAAGCTGATTCTGTTCTCTGGCAGGAAGGAGTCCTTTATTTCCCATATTTTATACTTCATGAGAGAGTCTTATAGGGCAAGCAAATCTGTGTGAGGTCTTTGGCCTCACATCACTGACACATGAACCTTATAAACTCTGTTTGACAATAGAGTATAATATTTGCTTTTCATTATACATGTGCATTGCTTTCCAAAGGAGAGATCAAAATAAATAAATAAGCAAAGCAAAAGGCTCCTACTTGGCTTGAACATTTCTACTGAAGTTTTTCAAAAAAAGAAGAAAAATCCGCAGAACACTCAGCTAAATATATACCTCCTTTTTTTTTTTCTTCTTGTCTTGGTGGCTTTTCAGATGTACATTATGTATTTAATTCTCTGCCTCTCTCACACAGGCCTGCACACACAGAGATAGAAGAGAGAAGAGAGAGACAGAGCCACACATACCCAGAAGCACACACACACATACATCTTATAAAATTAAAATTAGAATTCACCATCCAGGTACCCACCTGGGAGAAGGGGCGCACATGAAGGCTCTATAGTGCCACATAAACCTTAAAGGCTTAATATTTTATGAGTTGATAAACCTTCAAGGCTTATTATTATATTAGTTGACCCTAATACTTTAAGCATATGCCAATGACAAATTCTCTGTGACATGGACAGAGGAACAATCTGGAGGCTCAGACTTTTAGGGGACAAGGGCTTCCAGGAAGGCAATGGAGGCCTTGAGTTTGCATAGTCCTTTCTATGGATATCCCAAAAGCCAACCTTCAGAGCTGCACAGTCATCATGAGAGATTGTGGAAGAGCCACTCAAGTGGCCTTGACGGATTTCTTTTCTCGAAGGTTGGTCGGCGGGTAGCCGGCTCCCTGGGCTGACCCCTCTTGGGGATTATTGACGTGGCTTTTTGCTGTCATTTTCACATTTCATTTTCGGCCTTCTGATGTGAGTAGGGAAGACGACTGAATCACTCTCTGTCACATTAGTCTGTCCAAATAGAAACGGACGAGGACAGGAGCCCAGATTCCCAGGGCAAAGTTAATGGACTTAACAAAGCCACTTACCTGGATTCAATAATTCAGATCAACTCCATTCAATTCTGCTAATAGTTCCTGAGTACCTTCAAAGAGAGGAGCCTTGTGCTCAGCCCTGAAGAAATTTTAGTAAAGGGCCAGGCTCCAGTCTACAGGGACAAATGTTTGGTCAAAGTGATTCCAGAGAAAGAGAGAGAAGAGGGCTCTACAGGCACTGGTAGGAATTAGCTTTGCTGAACAGCATGGCAGGAACCTGGCCATTTCCCCAGAACCTTAAGAAGTTTCCCCAAATATACAAAAATTATGGGGCATGTCTCAGGCCTTAATACTTCTTGCTTCTTTCTATCTCAAGGGTTCAAATGACATCGTCACCTCCAGACATATTGGAGGTCACATCTGACCACATGTGTTTGGCTACATCCAGTTTTCTTGTGACTCCACCACCCAATGGATGAGCATAAAACAGATTAGCTGAGCCCATAAAGAAGGATTTTACATTTGGTTTTATGGGACATTCATTAGTACCATGTTTCCATATGTACTTACAGATGTACGTTCAATAAATTGGGATCCCTAGAGGCTAGCTTTAGATGATGGAGAGTGGAAGGAAATCTTTCAGGCCCTCGAAAATGGAGGGAGAAGGTGAAGGCCTTGGCTCAAATGGACAGATTCAAGGTATGGGCGAGACTAGCTACATGCTCTGTTGGGGACCACATGCTACGGATACTCTCTGACCTCACATTCAAGTATTCTAGACATGTCATCATGCTCGAAGGAGACTAAGGGTCCTGGCAGATGGCAAGGGTTCTGTGTTTGGTATTATGGCTTGCTGTTTTACCACAATCCAATACAGAGGGGTAGGTTAGCCCCACAGAATCAAACAGTATGCCATTATTGAAAATAAGAGGACTGCATGACTGTTGCCTGACACCATTCCTGAGCAATGGTCTGAACAAATGTTTACTAACCCTATAACCAACAACAGACCAAAATAAGGATGCCACCAAAGCACGTTATGCAAACCAATGAGTTCTACTGGGGTTACTTACAGGGATATGGGCAAGGGGTTACTTACAGGAGCAGAAATGACTCAAAGATGACTGCATCATCAAAGTCCACCCCAGCACAAGTGACAGTTCACAAAGGTGGAAACCTGGAGTACATGTACAGTCTGCAGACAGCTCATTAGGTTCATTAGGTTCGGGAGTGTCCTTCCCGGGTGCCCCCTTTGGTCTCTCTTTCAACCAGCTCAGTTTATCTGAGAAAGTCTTCCAACAATACCTACTTAATGTGTGCTTGAGGAGGGAGAAGCCTAGTCAGAGGAGGAGCCTCTGAATCTGGTCAGTTTCAGAGACTTCCTGAAGCCTTTTCCTGGCCACATTAACTGTTTTTACTTCCCCTTAGAACATCCCGTTTCTTCACCTTCCTGAAAGCACCTTGTCTTAACAAGCTTTCTTCAAAGGTGGACTGTTTTATCTCAGGGGAAATGGCCACCCAACAAAGACTAAGGCAGAAAGGATGTCATCGTAGTCCATCAGCCAATGTGATGGATATAGGAATTATACACTGGACTAGACTGTGGGATGTTCATGAGATTAGTGACCAGAGGTTCTGAGTGCACTGGGAAGAAACTCAGTCTACGAGTGCTCTGATCTAACAAATAGTTTATCAGTGGCTTGCCATTTTAAATTGACTACTCAGAGGCACTGAGACTATGGGAGGGAGACCATTTGGAGGTCATAAGCACTACAGATATGTCCTGGGGGCTATAACTTGCCTTGGGCCATCTCTGTATTCACATTCTGAACTTCCTGGCCACTGAGGTTACTGGATCTTTTACTTCACACCATGGTGAACTCACAGCTCTGAAATCACAGTCTGTGAGTTTTCTCCCATTCAAGTTGTCTTCAGGTATTTGAACATAATAGCCAAGCATCACTTGGATGCAAGGATAATATACCCACACTCATTTAAGCCAAAAAGCAGGTATGTGTTTTGTGTTGGGCAGTTAATCTTCCTCTGTCAGAGTTATAGGACAACTTCTGCATCACAAGAAACCAGGTCTGGGTTTCACCATCAGCTTGTCTGTCTCTTACAGAGAGCTTACAACCTTTTAAAAATTATTTTATGTGTATGGATTTTTGCCTGCATATAAGTATGTGCATCACACATGTGCCTTGTGCCCACAGAGGCTAGAAGAAGTTGCTGGATACTCTGAAACTGGAGTTATAGACAGTTGTGAGCTGCTATGTGGGTGCTGTGAATACAACTGGAGTCCTCTGGAAGAGAAACAGTGCTCTAAAGCACTGAGCCATCTCTGCAGCCTCCACTTATAGTCTTTTAATTTAATGTTTCTGGGTACCAGTTCCCCTCATTTAAATGTCTCAGCATCTGCTTCAGACTTTACTAGTCAGCTTCACACAAAGAACACACATAGCATTGCCCCTGTATATCTCTAAAACCCATCTCTCTGTTTTCATTTCTTACAGATACCAAGCTATTTTCATAGGCTTGTTGAAATGGCTATCTCTTCCACTTTTGACTTACAGTGACATATTTCTCAATAACTCTCTCCTGCATTTCGAGTGGTGAGTGTGTGTGTGTGTGTGTGTGTGTGTGTGTGTGTGTGTGTGTCTATTTTAGGACTCTTCTGTTCCATGGAATTGCTAGGCTATTCATATGCTAATGCTACTGTCTAGTATTTTAGCTATATTTAAATACCATAAACTAGTCTTGAGGCCAGGTAGTAGCAGATCTACAATTAAAAAGAAAATCAACTGGATTTTTAAAAAATAGCCTCCCATACTGCTTTTCCTCTACAACCACATGCCCTTAGTGGCAAGCATATCAGAAAGTTCACTGTCCTACACTGATCTAGAAGAAGGTAAAGTCTTAACAGAGAGGATTATGTCTCTGAACAGTTCAGCAGGCAGAGTCCCCATAGCCGTGTGTGTGTGTGTGTGTGTGTGTGTGTGTGTGTGTGTGTGTGTGTGTGTCTGTGTTATATCCCACTATGGTGACAAACTCCTATAAAAATGAACTTGAGAATGGAAGGATTCATCTTGCCTTGTGTTTTTGGAGGTGTTAGCCCATGGTCAGCTGGCTCCTTCACCAGGGACCTGAAGTAAGGCCTGGCAGAATGTCGTGGTTGAGGAGAGAATCCAGGAAGCAGGGGAGACTGACTGGGTCAGAGCCCTCGTGTTGCAGTCACACCACCTTGGGGAACCAACCCTCCAGCACACGAACCTTCAACGGGGACACTTCCTACCCAAACTGCAATATTGCCATTTGCCCTTGATAAACCTGTGTTGTGGCAAGCCCTTTGTTTGTTTGTTTGTTTGTTTGTTTGTTTATTTCTGTGGAGGGAGGTGAGTTTTGGACACAGGCCCACCAAACGGAGGCATTAATTAATCTCTGGAAGTTCTATGAGCAAAGGTATCTTGTCTTTGAGCAGAGAACTAATGAATTTCTGGGGTCCCATCCATAATGGCAGGAAGCTGGCAGGTCACCTCTCCTCCCTCGACCCTTGCAGCCTTGCAACCCCATCCTTGTTTAGCTGTTCCCCGTTCTCTGGTGCCTCTGTTTCTCTCTGTTCTTTTATGATCATTCACACACAGGGGTGTTCAGGAGCCAGAAGCTGCCTGCTAGGATTTGTCAGCTTGATGCAACCTGGTGTCGCCAGGGAAGAGGCAACCTCCCTCCCACTTCTGACACCAAATAATGTGAAACAATACCAAGTCAGGGCTAGATATAAGGATATTTATTTAGGAGGAGCCTACTTACCAAAACAGCCTAGCCAGCTGGCAGGGAGCAAGGTAAGTAGCAGAAGGGGCCCCACATGTGTGCCCCCCACCCTTAAACCTTCCTCACCCTGACCACACCCAAGTGGGCGTGGCCAGGCACACCTGCAACCAGCCCCAAGCAGATGTGGTTAGGGTATCCTCTACAGAGTGCCTCTGTCAGATTGGCCCATGAACACACCTGTAGGGAATTTTCTGGATTGCTGATTTGGGAGTTGGGAGGTCCCAGCCCACTACGGGCAGTGCCATCCTTATGCAAGTGTCCTTGGGCTGTATAAGAAAACTACCCGAATAAACCAGAGAAAGGGAGAGAGCAAGGCAGTGAGCTGTGTCCATGGTTCTTGCGGGAAAACTCTCCCTTCAGGAAGCCAGTGCCTTGCTGGCCCTTAGTTTTATACACAGGTGTACTAATCACAGTGGAGATCAGGAAGGATTCCAAACAAAGACTAAATGAATTCTTGAGTACTCTGGAAAACAGTTTTAAAGTTGAAGGATGAAATGATAGCCGGGTATACATGATGCTGTGCAATGTGAATTGTGATCCATTATACTTGAAAGCTTTTCATGGTTTTCCTGTGAAGTTATTAGAGTGTCTCAAAATTAAATTAGCAATTTTACTATGAATCCTATCATGGAGGAAGGCTTTCATTAATTATTGTTCAGTGTGGGAAATATATGTGTACTGCAGTTTCTGGGACACAGCCTTCTTTTTTAAGTGCAGTACTGGCCATCACACAGAGTAGGCAAGGATCTGCCTACTGAGCTAGGGCCGAAGGTCTTTTTAAATTATTTATCTTGAGATACCGGATCACTAAGCTGCCTAGGATGGTCTTGAACTTGTAATCTTTCTGCTTCAGCCTCTTGAGTAGCTGGGGTATGGGCCTCCACGAGGCAATCCCAAGGTTGCTGAATTATGTCTCCCGGGTCCTACAGTGTACTGCTCTCTGAGTATGTCATGATAGGGTTAATGTTTCAAATACAGTTAATTACCAAATCACAAAAATATTAAGACAACCTAATTATATAATTACCTGTATTAATGAGGATGTTTGGCTGATGCTTGAGTCTCATAGCCTGATATTTAGTTAAATTTCAATTACTGACTCCAAATGATACAACCTCAGACACAGGATTGTATAAACACATACAGCATGGAGTATGTTTGATTCCAAATTGCCCCCAAGATCACCCATCCACCTGAGCCCATCGCTGACTCTTTGTTTACATCTGGCTAAGTGACACAAAACAGTAGCATGTTTTATTTTAGAATATACACGGGGAGGAAAGATTAACATGTTCATGTACAAAAAGAATTCATGCTATAATCAAAATAATGCCATCATAGACCAGACTTCTGCAGATTTTAAGCTCCTATTTTTCACTCCGTCTTATTGCATGACTTTGTTTTATTGATGTAGCATAAAGTGATTTTCATGTCTTTGATTTCATAATTTCATATTTTCATTATGCATTTATTATTTATTTTTTTGTAGTGGATATTTTTTGACTTCTCTTTTGGTAATAGTGCTCTAATTACTTTTCTGTTGCCTTGAAAAAACACTCTGGCCAAAATCAACTAGGGGAGAAAATGGTTAAGATTATACTTCCAGGTCACAGTCCACCATAGGCCAAAGCAGAAGCTTTGGTAGGGACTGAAGCAGAAGCCACAGAACAGTGCTGCTTTTTGGATGGCTCAGCTAGCTCTCCCATCCTGCCCAGGTCCAGCTGCCTAAGGACAGTGCTGCCCACAGGGGGCTGGGTCCGAGCAAGACAATCTCCCACAGACATGGCCAGGAGCCAATAGACCGAGGCAATTCTCCAACTGAAGTCCCCTCTTCTCTGGTGACCCTCAGCTGTGTCAACATGAGGTTTAAAAACTGACTGGGATAAATAGCAATTTCCCATAGCTAGCAAATGTATTTAAGCGAACACCTGAGGCTCAGAAAATGTCCTAGAAGAGGGAGAAAGATTTTAAAGGCCAGAGGACCATGATGCCTGTCACAAAATGGTGTCTTCTAGACAAGACAGGGACCCTGTACCCATGACATCTCAACAGTATGTCTGTCTAAAGAATATCTGCACAATGGCAACACCAGTGTGGACAGGAGAAATTTCAAAAGTTAAACATTTTGAATGATGGGTGGTGGAAAGTTCAGAGAAAGTTCGCTTGGAACAGCCAGAAACATTTTTTGTCCAGTTCATTTGCTGTAGCAACCACAAGGTCTGGCCACAAGTAACTTTTTCCCATTCAGAGATCTAGGGCAATGCCCAACCAAAGAATTCACAGAGATTCACCTGCCTCTGCCTCTGCCTCTGCCTCTGCCTCTGCCTCTGCCTCTGCCTCTGCCTCTGCCTCTGCCTCTGCCTCTGCCTCTGCCTCTGCCTCTGCCTCTGCCCTGCCCTGCCCTGCCCTGCCCCTGCCCCTGCCCCTGCCCCTGCCCCTGCCCCTGCCCCTGCCTCTGGAGTGCTGGAATTAAAGGTGTGCACCACCATGCCTGGCCATTGCTTATTTTTTAAGATTTATTTTTATATTTTATTTATGTGCATGCCTAATGGGGGGTCTATGTACATGAGTGCAGGCACCCTCAGAGTCCAGAAGCAGGTGTTGGGTCCTCAGCATTTGCGGTGGTGATAGGCTATATGACATGGGTTCTGGGAGCCAGATTTGGGTCATTTACATGAACATTCCTTGTTCTTAGCTACTGTACCATCTCACTTATTTTTAAGCAGACTATTTTTTAAAGATCAGTTTTAGTTTTATGGAAAAAATTATGAGCAGAAGATAAAGAAAATTCTCATACAGCCCTCACACACATGCACAGCCTCCCCCTGCTGTCAACAGACCCACCAGGGACAATGTATTTCTCATGCAGTGACATGTCATTACCACCCAGTGAGCATGGCTTACATATTGCTCCTCTTGTTGGCATGAACTCTTGTGGATTTAGACAAATGAATAGAGCCGCACATCTACCCAGGCAGGATTCTATAGAATAGTCCCAGCAAGCTAAGAGTCCTCTGCTGGATCTGCTTGTCTGTTTCCCCTAAAGCTTTATCAAATCTTATCTCCATAGTTCTACCTTTTCTAGAATGTTCTATGTAGTTGAAATCACGCAGGAGGTAACCACTTCTTAGTAGTGTGCATTTAAGTCTCCTTTTACGGCTTGATAATTCATCTCATTTTAGGCTTGGATAATGGTCTATTGTCTGCTTCTTCATTCATGTGCAGGAGGGCGTCTTGATTGCTTTTGAGTTTTGACAATTATGAATAAAGCTGCGACAAACACTTGTGTACAGTCTTTTTTTGAGAATATAGTTTTTTTCATTCCTTTGGGTAATTAGTAATGGATATGATTATATAGGTTGGTATGGTCGGAGTCTGCTCAGTTTTGTAAGAGAGTAACCACGTGTCTCTAGGATGGCTGTACCACTTTGCACTCCTATGAACAATGAACCAGTTCTCCATGGTTCGTTTGGTGGTGGAGGGCTGGACTTGTACCCTCCTCAGTGGTAACACACTTTCTAGTTGTAGGTCCCATTGTTGCCTTAATATCACGCCCACTTACTACTCCGGGGTAAGGACCTGCCCTGGTATTTTGTAGTTTCACCTAAAACCACTTCTGCCACCCCCAGCAAGGAAAGAAGTCATAACGAAAGCTTTAGGGGCATCCCGAGATCAAAAGGAAAATAGGACAAACATTCAGAGTACACAAAGAAACGAGGAGGGAAAAAAAGAGAATAACGAGAGGGAAAGAGTCAACCGAACAACCCTGTAAAAAAAGGGGTTTTGATCTGGACAGGGAGTTCTCAAAAGAAGAAATAAAAAGAGCCAAGAGATATCTTAAAGAGTGTTCAACATGGAAATGCAAATTACAATCACTTGGAGATTTTCATTTCACTGCAGTTATAATGACTAGAATCAAGATAGTAACTGACCACAAGTGCCCATGAAGGAAAGGAAAGGGAGCCTCATTCAGCGCTGGTGGGTTCGCAGGCTGGGCGAGCCTCTCTGGAAAGCATCGAGCAGGCTTCTGAAAGAGACAGGCCATTTTCAAAGGCTCCACCTGACAGGCGTGGAGGCTCCATCACTGAAATCGTGGCACTGGAGTACCGAGGCGGTGGGATCACCATAATTCTTATGCCAAACCGGGTTACAATGTAAGACTCTGCTTAAAATAAAAAATAGCTAAGTACACACACAAATACATACTATCTCAATTGACCTGGAAAGCCTAGCTGCAACCTCCAGACAACTCACTCCAGAGCCGTTTTGCGCTCTTCTCAGTAAGACCCTTGGTGTCTGTGGTTCTGCCCCTGGCCCCATCTGCCTATGAGCCTTGGGTTCCTCAGCCGCTGCTCTCTCTCCCTGCAGGTGCAGGTCCAGCCACAGGCTGGCTGCAGCCCCCGTGCTCGCCCACTGTGGGTAACCAGCGTCTGGGTAACCCTGACTACAGTTGTCCATTTCCTCACGTGTCCTCCCACGCTTCATGCGTCCTGCTCCCCTTCCTCCGTGTGCTCGCCCCCGGATTGTTCTTTTGGGGCAATGTCAGCACCTTCTCCGTCTGAGGCCCGCCCTACCTGCTCTCTAAGCTGGACACTCAGGTGGCCCCGGTGATCCTGGCTGCTGAATTGGGGGCAGGGGGGGGTTGAGCTGGTGGGACTTCCTAGCACCTAGCTATGTTTCCATTCTTTTCTTGTGGTTCTAGATCACCCCCACAATCAGACTGAGTTGTTTAAAGGCTGTGCGCAAGCCCAGCCCTGTTTCTGAACCCTTCTGTGATCCTCAGCTCCATCGCCCAGCTGCCTGTTGGACGCATGATGAATGCTGCTGGGGTTTTAGAGAGAGGAAGGGGACCCACAAGTGGGAGGTGCCCGAAGAATGAATCCTTATTTTCGATCCTACGGGAGTCTCTTTGTCAAGGACTCTTTGGACTATGAAAACAGGAACAATTATGGTGTAAATGGACTTTGAAAATAGCAATAATTAGGTAATTAAAGATGCGCTTCTGTTTCATTATGGTGTCCATAAAATTCCACCATCGAAAAACAAACTATTTTAACATATTTTACTTAATATAATTCATGTAATTGTGATTTTTATGTTCAACCTAGTTATGCAATTAAGTAGTACATGACGATTTCTTACAATTAAACATTGCTAAAATCTGCTGCCAGTTCACAAAGCGGAGCATGATATATTTAACAACTTTTTATGCTAAGTCGTACATAGTCAGCATTGTACTCACTTAATTCCATTTTAATTAGTTGAATAATATTTTTAAATGCAAATTTGGGCCTAAGTAGAATGCCACAGTACTTAAGGCTGTTTGCTTTCAAATTATGTGTCTGTAACTTGTTGGTTCCTGTCAGGAACAAGGAAGGCAGTTGTGGGCTTCCGGGACCAGAAGGATCCTCCCTTTACTGAGCCACTTCCTACATTGCGTAGGCCCAGTCTGTGGACCACCAAAACCTCTGGATACTCCCACCTGAAGAATTAACCCCTAGAAGCTCATGCTATGTACTCCAGCCTTTGCTGCTGGAGCTGCTGCAACTCCTTAGGGGCTGAAGCATGGAGAAAAGGAGGGAGCCAGAGACCCCATTTTCCTGCTGACACCCGCTGCTTTGAAGAGAGGCATTGGCACATGCCCTTGGCCACCGGCCCACTGAGAGACCCTCGCCCTCTCTGCCTGTTCCAGGGCTGAGTCTTGCCAGTCAAAGGCAGTAGTTCCTTGTGGGCTTTTGACCTGCCTATCGCCTACCTGGGCTGGCGCTGAGCTAGCCTAGAATCCATTTGTCTCAGGTCGGGAAAGGGTTCCTTAATAGACGTAAGCCCAAGTCCCAGGGATGAGGAAGGAATAACCAAGCCAAGGCAGCTCCCTCATTTCAAGAAGGGAATAGGTGGGCCAAGGTCTTTCTGAACATAGGTCATCGTCGACATTGTACGAGTGGATGTTCCTTGAATCCCTTCACCACACTGTTGCATCTTTAGGCCAACCCTTCACCCTCAACCCTTATCCCACTGAGCACTCTCTTGCTCTTAGCTCCTGGTTTAGGGCATCAGACAGGTGCACCCTCTCCTGCTCTGTGCTCCTTTCCTTCAGTTTCTCCGTCTATTGAGTGAAGACTTTGAGAAGAATTGTCCTCAAGACGAGTCAAACCCTGCCACTTTGCTCCCTGAACTTCAGCCACGCAGCCTGCTTCCACGTTGCTCACTTAGTCAGTCTCCTATGATTTGGGAAGATTCCCCAAAAGTTCACGTTATCAGCTTGGTCTTTAAGAGGTGTGGTCTACAAGGGCTAGGAGGAGACCCCATTTGATAGTGTTTGCCTTATAGACATGGGAACCTGAGTTTAATCCCTAGAACCATCTATCTATCTATCTATCTATCTATCTATCTATCTATCTATCTATCTATCATCTGTTAGTTCAACTGTCGGATCTTATTAGAGAAGTTTCTTAGTGTTGTGGACAGTGGTGAATGCAGAAACTCAAAACTCTCCAAGTACAAGTGAATCCCTGGGACTCGCTGTCCAGCCAGCTTAGTTTAACCAGCAAACTCGGGACTAATGAGAGACGAGTAGCAGAATAAAAGTTTACAGAACCTGAGAAATGACACCCAAGAGTGTCCTCAAGCTTCTACGTACATGCTTGCATACATAAGTGTACACACACACATACATACATACATATATACATACATATATATACACACAGATACATACATACATACACCAGTGAACACACATATATACATACACACATAGATAAACAGACACATTATATACATACACACACACACACACGTGTACACATACATACATACATACATACACACACACACATACACACACACGTGTACACATACATACATACACACACACACACATGCACACATACATACACACACACATACACACACACGTGTACACATACATACATACACACACACATGCACACACACATGCACACACACATACACACACACACACACACGTGTACACATACATACATACATACATACACACACACACATACACACACACGTGTACACATACATACATACACACACACACATGCACACATACATACACACACACATACACACACACGTGTACACATACATACATACACACACACACACATGCACACATACATACACACACACATACACACACACACACACACACACACGTGTACACATACATACATACACACACACACACATGCACACATACATACACACACACACACACACACACATGTACACATACACACACACACACACACACACACACACACACACACAGAGAAGTGGGGTCTGGGAACTTGGTTCAGTCTTTGGGATGCTGTCCTTGGAAGGGATTAGGAAGTGCTCAGGCCATGTCCAGTTCTGAAGAAAGCATGTTGCTATATATAACTAGGCTTAGCCGCCTGGCCTCTTGTCCCCTCATGAGCTCTCCCCCTTTAGCTCATGCTCCCACCATGATGTCATTCACCTTCGGGTCAGGTAGCCAGGACACTCTTGCCAAAGCTGTCACCATGTTAACAAACTGCTTTTCTTTATGTTACCCGGGCTTTGGTTTTATCTTCACACTGAGAGATGGATCAATACACAGCCTTACCCTCCACTTTTCTGCTTCCAAGCATGAACCCTCCGCTGAACAGGCCATCTTTATGGTGGTGCTACCAGTAAACGGGGAGAAGAGAGCCGGGGAGGTTAGCTCTTGCTCTAAAGAATCTACCCCTCACTGTAGTGTTAGGCTGACTCTGTGTACCTAAGAGACATGACTCCAACTGTTCCAATGTAGCCTCTGTGAATTCCACCACAGAAACCTAACTCTGGCCTCATAGAGTCCAGGGATAATTTGCTGTGACTCACCAATCCCAACTGTTGAGCAACACCACTTCCAGCTCTTGTCCTTGAGCTAGCCTTGCGTACTCTCAGGCTCAGCTCCCATCCTGCTATCTCTCTCACGATGCTTTCCTCATGCTGCCTCAGACCCTCGGGAGTGCGTGAGGCAAGGCACAAGGAAGGGCTTGACAGCCGCTATGGCTGTAGAAACGATGCCCATTCCAGTGCACACGTGATACTTCTGGCATCCCTGTCTGAAGTCACACAGAATTGAAGGACTGGTGTTCAAACGCTCTGACTTCTGCTCTGACTCACCTCTCCAGCAGAGTGCCCAGCCACAGCCAGGCCAGTCACTTGCAGTTACTTCCTTGCATCCTGAGATAGACTATTTTCTTCCTTCCTTCCTTCCTTCCTTCCTTCCTTCCTTCCTTCCTTCCTTTCTTTCTTTCTTTCTTTCTTTCTTTCTTTCTTTCTTTCTTTCTTTCTTTCTTTCTTACTTTTCTTGTTTCAGTCATTGGTCTTCCAGGTCACTGTTCACATTAGGATAATGTAACTTCCCCCTAGTGTTTTGTGTTACCTTTCCATATGGTTTCACACAGGTCTGTACGTCTTGACTGTTGGCTCCTTTGGGACATTGCCAGGAACTTCATGAGTGGCTGTGGACCTGCCATCCAGCCATCTGGGGGGTCTTAAAGTCCCTAGTCACTGCTCGATATGCTCTGTAACAATCCCAACCGTCTCATGTCTTCAGGGAAGCCCCCTATTCCTCTTTGGGTCTCCAGAGCTTCAAGTTGTTCATGAGTCTACAGCCCTGCCATCACCAAGTCTTGGCTGGTACTAAATCCATAGCCGGTGGAGGCAGAGGTAATGGATAGAACCGCACTGAGTAATGATTGTTGTCAGATAAAGAGAGACTGCCTGGCTCTGGGTCAGGATCCAGCACACACACAGCCAGGGTTTGTAGTTGGCACTCTGGCTGGGTCTCTGTAAAACCAGCTGCAGCAGACACCATGGAGGAGAGAGAGTCCTCCAGGCCTGGCACAGTGCTGACTGTTCTGATCCTATGTTCTAACTCTGAATGCCAGTCAACCCCAGCTTCAGGAGAGCCTTGGGCATATGCTGGGAGTGAGTTGGTTTTGTCCACTGACAAACCATCTCCCCTGAAAGGCATTAGCACCTCCACACGGTACACCTTACAGATCTGTGTTGTTAGCAAACTGTGTTGCAAGGCTCCAAGCTCTTCCTCAGCATAGCAAACCATTTTCTGTCCTTGTGATGGATACTATGACCAAGGCAACTTATAGAAGAAAAAGTTCATCAGGATTTATGACTTCAGAGGGACAAGCGCCCGTTATTGTGGGAAGGCATGGCAGCAAGCAGTGAGTGAACTCAAAGTAGGGAGAGCCTGTGTGCTCTCAAACCTGCCCTCAGTGATGTACTTCCTCCAGCAGAGCTGCACCTCCTAAACCTCTTCAAACAGCACCCACTGGGGACCAAGTGTTCAAATGCCGAGCTTATGGAGGGCATTTCTCATTTAAACCACCACACTTGTCAAACGGCAGGCATACTATACAAGCCAATCCAGCTGGACTATTTCCTAGGAATGCGAATGATAAGAGTGTCTGGCAAAGCCTGGAGCTGGCTCAGCCCAGTAGGATACTAGAATAGATACCCAAGGTCCCGAGGCTCAATGCCCCGAGGCTTCCTACCTCTCTTTCTCTGAAATCCCTTGTTGAAACTCCTTGTTAATCTCCTCAACTCATCCATGTCCTTCTCATGTGGCCCAGCATTGAATTCTATTGCTTGGAACTCAAGTGTACCCCCATGATGGGGAGTGTCTCCAGGCACTCAGCTGTCTTGTGTAGGTGGGCAGGATGTGGCCCTCTCCCCGAGAGGCTTTGCCTCTGCAGGGGAAGCTGAGGGAGGGATATACCGAGAAGTTTCCATGGCTTGGCTTGGTGCTGTGATTGCTTGTTCTGCACTATTTGGTAGACCTGTTCCTGGTGTTCAAGTATGGTTTGGGGATAAAACTGTTTCCTTTGTTGTCTTGTGTGCACGATCCAGGACCAGGCATCTAAAGCATGAGGACAATGTCCACAGACACGCCTCTTCCCATTCAGTCAGCCTGTTCTTCCCCAGGGACTTCCAGAAAGGAAGGTCTCAGTAGTGAATCGGTGTGTGGTTTTGTCTCAAAACTTCAGTGTGATACAAATCGTGTCAGTCATCCTAGGCGAGCCTGAATCTCCCCTGATAACAGCTTAGAAACTGCTCAGAGGATACAACTCAGCATCTTCTGACTGCTCCTTCTTTTCTTTATTGTACTTTTGTGTATACGGGAGGGTGTGCATGCGTGTTCACATGTATGTGGAGGCCAGAAGACAACCTTGTGTTCAGCCTACTTATTCTGAGACAGGGTCTCTCACAGGCCTGGAGCTCACCTACTCACCTCTCCCTCCCTTCCCAGGGCTGAGGCTAATTCTTTATTTCTCTCTCTCTCTCTCTCTCTCTCTCTCTCTCTCTCTCTCTCTCTCTCTCTCTGTGTGTGTGTGTGTGTGTGTGTGTGTGTGTGTGTGTGTGTGTTTCTGGGTACAGAGCCTAAGGCTTTGTGAATGCTAGGCAAGAACTCTAACACTGAACTATAGCTTCTAATATGAGTTAGTTTTGTTTTACAGAATATTTGCAAAGCCACAGAGAAGTGAGGGGGGAAAAGTACCCTTTCTTTTGAGACTTGGACTCTGAATGGCATAAAAGGGTTAAGCATTGCCTTTCTTTGCAACATCGATAAAAAAGTGTGTACTTTAATTTCTAATAAAAAAATCAAGCAGGTATGAATAGCAATAAAATTGCTCAAAAATTGTTCAAATTGAAGGGAAACAATTGAAAATGGATTTGGAAATATAATGTTTAGCTAAGCAAGCTATAATGTTCTGTTATTTTAATCAGCATTGTAAAGTAATTTAAATGATGCGGGAAGAGACTTTTATACTTTAATATATAATCACTTTCTTCAATGCATTCATCAAAAGGTATTTCATGTTAATGATTCCACAGCTGATGACAAGCACCAGCAATAATGGTCTCTTGCCTGCTCTGGGCTTCTGTTTGGAACTTTTCACTTTGACTCTTTTCTCTATTCTTCCTTACTAGTTCTTAAAGGGAAATTCCCATAATTTTGAAAAGAACAGTGTTGGTAAATGTTTCAGAGATTTGACAGACTTTAAAAAAGAAACTGTGAGGATTTGCCATTAGTGGATGGACAGATGGATTGTTGGACAGGTGGCTAAATGTATGGATGGGTGGATGGATGGGTGGATGATAGGCAGGTAGGTGAGTGGATGAGATACATGGATAGGTGGACAGATGGATGGACAGGTGGACAGATGGATGGACAGGTGGTTGGATGGATTTTGGCAGGATGGACAGTGGTTGGATGGATGGGTGGATGGATCGATGGATAGATGGATGATGGGTGGGTAGGTAGGTGGGTTGGTGGGTGGGTGGGTGGGTAAGAGAATGTAAAGACAGAAAAGGGGATTGGTGGGTGAATAAACTTAGTTAGATGATGGATGAGTGAGTGAGTGAGTGTGTGGCTTATAGATGGATCATCTTCACTGTCAACCTGATTGGATTTGGAAACATTTAGGAATTTGGTGTCACTTACTGAGGATGTTCATAATGATGGTTTCAGAAAGGATTAACTGAAGAGGGACCTACACTAATTGCTGAAAAAATGGCTGGTGCGATCCCATAGGTTGAGAGCCTGTGTGGAAAAAAAAAGTGGGCAAAGGAGAAAGCCAGCACTCCTCTCCCTGAATCCTGTCCACCTGGAAGTGAGGTCACTACCCCTGCCATGAGTCTCTGCCCAGGTGCACAGACTGAGCCCTCTGATATTGTGAACCAAATAAATCCTTCCTCACTTAAGTTGTTTCCATCAGGTAAAGAAGACAATACAGCAATCCAGGCATTTGCCAATCTTCTTTACCCTGAAATACCAAAATGCTGTACCAGAGCAGACACCATCTGAGTGACCCATCTGCCTCCCAGCCCTGAAATCCACAGGAGGTGACTGTGTCTCATTCTGCAGCCATTCTGTCAGTGTTCCACCAATGCCTAAGGAAATGTAAAGCATTGCATGAATAAAGACCGAAGCAATATCCTCACTTGTTTCTGAGTTGCCAGGAAGCATTACCGAGTGGCTATTTCAAAAGTGCCTCCTTCTTTCTTTGATGCTGTGTGTCAAACCTACATACTGTCCTGGGCTAAGAAAATGTTCTGCCATGGAGCACAGCCTCAGAATTTTGTTTCTGAATAATACTGCAGTTTGATCAAAGGCAATATAATAAAGTTGAAGGATGTGGTGTTCCTGACAGAATGGTGATGATGGATCCCCAAGATTATGAGAGCCTGGCTTAAGCTTGCTAGATTTTCTGACCTCTGTAAGCAAAACATTCTTTTAGTACCTCTTTGTTCTCCTTCTGCCTGTGTTAGTAGTTGTGTAAT
This sequence comes from Cricetulus griseus, assembly GCF_003668045.3. NCBI lineage: Eukaryota > Metazoa > Chordata > Mammalia > Rodentia > Cricetidae > Cricetulus > Cricetulus griseus. The sequence continues at coordinate 1,562,220 of NC_048602.1, read as the reverse complement.
GAGTTAAGTCCATCAGTTCATCTATCCATTCATCCATGTACCCATCCACCCACCCACCTGTCCATCCATCCATCCATCATCCATCTCTTTACCTATTCTTACAAATCTGTGCCATTCATCTATCCAATCACTTGTCCATCCATCCATCCATCCATCCATCCATCCATCCATCCATCCATCCAGCAATCAATCCATCAAACTACTCGTCTATCTTTCCTTCCATCCACTTATCTACGCCATCCTTCTGTCAGTGTATCCATCCATGTATCCACCTAGCTACCTGTTAATCCACCCATGCATGTGCACTGTTAGAGTCTTAGCAAGTTAAGGACAGAACATAGACCTTGATGTATCTTTAAAGGCTTCTGGACATGATTTTCAAACTCGTGAGTTTCCAATGGACCAGAAGTGTATTTGCAGAAGACAGCATACATCCACTGCTCTGTTTCTTTGTGTTCAGGAACCAGAGGATAGCTGGTGGTGTGGTGGGAGTGAGTAGGGCAGGGCTGTCTTTCTGGACTGGGTCTGCCTGAGATGGAGGACCTGACTGTTGCCCTTCTTTTTGGGTTTGGCAATGGCATACTGAAACAGACTGCAGTCCCCAGGTTGGTTGGCCCCATAGCTTCTTGTTGATTCTGAGTGAAGCCCCATCTCACATTCCAGGGGACTCAGGTCAGTATGTCAGTGCCCTTCAGGAGAAGGGAGACATCAAAGACAGGGGATGAGGGCAACTGGGAGCCAACTCAGAGACACAACCATCTGTGAACAGGACAGAGTAAAGACAATGACAGCGAAAGAAACTTCCATGGAGGCTAAGAGTCCCCAAGATGCTCTGCTCCTGGGCTTTTACATATGTAAATGATCAATCATTACAATCCGGGCATCGTGGCTCTTTGTGAGAGTTACACAGGGAACAAGTGTGAGGCACTTAGCCCAAAGTGTGGTGAATAGTGGCTGCTATTCACTGTGAAAGGACAATTGTGTCCAGAGACAATGAGGACAGCGTGCTCAGGAAAAGGCTCTTGGCTGCCCACCTCCTGGACCTCAGCAGGAAGCGGATGCAGAGACTAAGAGAACGGCAGCCTTGCTGAACACAGAGGCTACAAACTCCACTTTCAGAGCCTCCTTCTTCAACGCTGCATCAGGACAGAATCCAAAAGGCCAGGCTCTTTCCAAATCCCATGTGAGCTCTGTCTGCTGCATTCAGCATCCCGTGGTGAGGGACGGCTACTGTCTTGCCCTGGAAGAGAGCGTGATGCTGGAGACAGAAGACACAGAACACCTTGAGGACCCCAGCCACTCGTGGGGTTCTACTCTTGAAACCTGCATGAAAGATGCTCCAGGGCAGAAGCCCAGGCAGTCTGGAAACTGGTAGAAGTGCTCTTCCAAATATTTGGTGCGATATGGCAAGTGGCAGCAGGGAAGAGTTCATAGTCTCCTTAGTGACAACCCCGATATTAAGGCAAAGAAGCCGAGTGATGCCTCACCATGTTGGATAAGTACAGACATGCTTGCAGGAGAGAAGTTGGCACTTGAGGATTTACACAGTTTAAAGTGCACTTTTCCTCACACCCCACCCTGAAAATACTAGGAATGAATGGAGAAGAGGAAGGGATGGGGGCAAACAAGAACTTAGTGGAAGGCAGCCAGAAGAGAAGGAAGGAAGGAAGTGGGGAAGGAAAGAGAGGTGAGGAAAGAAAGGGGGCATCAAAGAGAGAAAAGAAAAGAGAGAGTGAGGAAGAAGGAAGAAAGACAGAAGGGATGGGGGGAGGAAAAGGAGGGAGCATGGGAAGGGGAAGGAGGAAACAAAAAAGTATGGAGGAGAGGAGGGAAGGGAGGAAGGGAAGGGAGGGGAAATCAACTTTGAAAAGTCTTTTCTTCTGGTAACTTCCATGGTGTGTGTCTTACTCCCCCTTCATAGTTGCAGCATTCTTATTGCATGGTCTTTTCTGTCTTCTTTTTCCACCCTCATGGTTTTTAAAACTGAGATATATTCAAGTCAGACTCTCTTTGACCCACCATGCTGAGTCTATTTCCAAACCTTCCTTTGGTTCTCTTAGCACAGTGGCCCCCAACCTTAATATAGTTAATATAGTTCTTCCTGTTGTGGTGACCCCCAGCTGTAGGGGAAGCTGTAGCCACGCCTTCTTAGGGGCTGGCTACAGGACTACCTGGGCAGGCTTGTGAGGGACTGGTGAGAGTGAGTAGGGGGTCTGCGTTTCGGTTTCGGTTTCTCTTTGCTTCTTGCTGTACAGACTACCACCGGCTGGCTGGTTCGCTCTGTAAGTAAGGCTTTTCCCTATTAAATACCCTTATATTTCTACCTGACTCTGTATTGGTAATTTCCTACTATACCCAGCCATAAAATTATTTCTTTGCTACTTCATAACTGACTTTGAAACTGTTATAAATCATAATGTACATGTCTGATATGCAGGATATTTGGTATGTGATCCCCCTAAAGGGGTCACGACCCAAGGTTGCAAACCACTATCAGGATTTGCTGTCTAGACTCCCTTCTCCGTTCTTCCACAGAGTGCCTGCCTCCTTCTCGCTCTGCCTACCTGTTCTTGCTGCTTTCTTTCCTGCCGCCGCCCCCGTGCCCAGGACATCACACACGTGGATTTCCACCACGTAAAAGACCATCAAGAGAGACTGGGCCTATGGAACACACCCTCATGAAGGGAAGTGGGAATGCTCTTGACACTCACAAGGGTCACCCTCCCCAGATTAGATAAGTAGTGAACAGTGACCCAGGAAGGGGACTCTTTGGCAGTGTTTCTGCAGGTGTGCATGAGTTACAAGTGCACAGGCTTGACTCTTGAGTGGTACAGCTGCCAAGACCGTATGGCTGCCTTTGACCCCCGCATGCTTCTGCAGTCACTACAACAAACATGCTGGTTTTCCAAGCTCCAATATGGTTGCCCTCCTGTCTGGGGAGAACAAATGTTTCTTTGTATTTCCTAGGAAAAGGTCCTGCAATTCATGTGTAATGGTTAGTTTTGGTTAACTTGATATAGACTAGAGTCATGCAGAAGGAGGAAATCTCAACCAAGGGATTACCTCCATCTGATTGCCTGTGGGCTTGTGTGTGTGTGTGTGTGTGTGTGTGTGTGTGTGTGTGTGTGTGTGTGTGTGAAACTGCCTTGACTGTTGATTGTTGTGAAAGTGCCCAGCCCACTCTGGGTGGTGCCACCTCTAGACAGATAGTCCTGAGCCATGTAAGTAGTGAGAAAGCCAGAAGAAGCCGGTCAGCAAGCAGAGTTCCTCCATGGTCTGTGCTCAAGTGAGTTCCTGCCCTGATTTCTGTCAGAGGTGGAGAGGAGTTGTAAGGCAAGAACAAGCCCTTTCCTCCCTGTGCTGCTGTTGGTCAGTGTTTTCATCACAGCAACAGGAATGCAAAGTAGGACACCACATCCCCTGGAATGTCTGTTTGGTTCATTCTTTAGTGAAGCTAAGGCAAACCCTGCCAAGGTATTCCAAAGCTTTAGACATGAATATCTTCCTGCTCAGCCCCAAATTCTAGAGGACCTGTTGGTAAATTTCTTGGATTCCTTTCCTGTGCTGTTTCTCCATCTTTATGATCCTAGTTCTTGCCATTTCAGACTTTATCCTGATTTTCAGACCCAGAAATGGAGCAAAGTATAACCATATGTTATTGCAAGGAAAACATTTGAAATATAAAGGGACCATTTAAAACTCTAAGGATGAGAAGATAATGTTAGCAGAGAGTGTAAGAAATGTATTGTGGCCCTGTTATACCAGATGCATAAATTTTAAGTAAAGAGTGGTAGCTTGAAAAGGTCATTTTATAATAACACAATGGTCATTCCTGAAGAAAGGCAAGGATAATAAAAGTATGGGTGTGTGATAAAGAAGTTTATGAATGCAAAATGAAAACATAACCAGAAGGAGAAACAGATAAATCTAGAATCGGAGTCAGAGAGTTGGACAGCTTGCTTTCAGTAATAGAGAAAGGAGAAACCAGAGCACAATTTGGAGAATGTTATCAGCCATGTGATCTAGTGGGCATTTATAAAAATCTGATCCTGAGCTATTTTGAAATACACAACATCCTTTCAGAGGACACAGAGGATTCCCTAGCATGTATCTTACATGGGAGCATAAAAGAAGTTAATAGGCTTTGAAAGTTAAAGTCACAGAGTGTGGACAGCATGTATGCAACTATGTCTAAGTATTTGCAATACAAAATTGGTCACATAGAAAGGCAAAATCATGCTACAATTTGTTGGACATAAGTGAATTTAGCAAGGTTATAAGAAGTAAAACTGTGTCTGGAGACAATTTGTCTGTATTAGAGAGGAACTAATGGAAAATGAAATTTAAAGCAATATTTTGTAAAATTAAGAAAAAATGTGTGAGAGTTATCCTGAAAATGCAACAAGGAACCCATGGAAATTAAAGGAGACCCAAGCAAATGGAGAGGTGAACTATGTTCATGGATTAGAAAATGCACTATTGTTTTATTTCTGTACACTGGCTCAGTGCTATCCAAATCAGAGTTCCAGCATGCTGTTTTTGATTGATAAGCAGATTCTAAAGGGTAAAAAAAAAATCAAAGGAATTAGAACAATCAAAGTAATATTAAATCAGAACATTGTTAGGTGACTTACCTATCCCGTTTAAAGACTGTCTCCTAACCTGCAGTAGTCAAAAAGGCGTGTGTGTGTGTGTGTGTGTGTGTGTGTGTGTGTGTGTGTGTGTGTGTGTGTGTGTGTGTACAGATTAGGTAAGTGGTTCATATGAACTGAAAACAGAGGCAGAAAACTAGATGCACTAAGGTGAGGTTTGTCAGAACCCGTGAGACAATTTAATGAGAAAAAGGCAAGCTTTCAGTAACGTGCATTAAAACTCACATTTTAAAAATGTGTCATTTGGAGCCAGGCGTTGGTGGTGCATGCCTTTAATCCCAGCATTCAGGAGGCAGAGGCAGGCAGATCTCTGTGAGTTCAAGGCCAGCCTGATCTACAAGAGCGAGTGCCAGGATAGGCTCCAAAGATACACAGAGAAACCCTGTCTCGAAAAAAAAAAAGTGTCATTTGGAGCTAGAGAGATGGCTTATCAGTTAGGAGCACTGGCTGCTCTTCCAGAGGACACAGGTTCAATTCCCAGCACCTACATGACGGCTCACAACCTCCAGCTCCAGGGGATTTGATGCTCTATTCTGGCGTCTATGGGCAACTGCTTTCTTGTGTACATACCCCCCCATAAACACTCGCATATACACACAATTAAAAAGTCAGCAAATATTCTTTAAAATGCGTTAACTTATAAGCTACCTGACGAAACACACATAAATTAATTTGAGTCTTGAGTCTTGTTATAGATTTAACTATAAGAGCTCGCACTATAGAAATCTTACAAATGACCAAAAGAGAACTTATCACTGACTATTCGGGTGGCTAAACGAGTCTTAGATATGACATATAAGCACAAACTCGGGGCTGGAAAGATGGCTCAGAGGTGAAGAGTCTGTACTGTTCTTCCAGGGGACCCGAGTTTGGCTCCTAGCCTTGGGCAGCTGGTAATTACCTGTAACTTCAGTGCCAGGGGATGCAACACTTATGTTCTCTGTATGTATCCTACTTACACGCATGTATCCATACACAGGCACAAGTACATAGGATTAGAATAGTCAAAATAAATATTTAGAGATACAAACTAACAGAAAGTGAAGACTTGATCCACATTAAAAGCTTCTCTTCATAAAATGAATCTCTCAGCGACGAGTTTGTTAATGGAATATTACTTGGCAATGAAGGACGGCAGTGTGTATACAGAGAGCAGATTGCACAAGTCTTAGAGCTGCTCAGAGAACTATTTCATAGGATATAGTTTCATTTATATGGTATTCACTTGGTAAAAGTGCAATGATGTCCTCTGACTCCATCCATTTCAATGAAGACAACAGGACATTTTTCCTGTCTTGACTGATTTCATACAATCTCTGGTATTAAGTATCAAGCTTTCTTTCTCATGGGTCCATTGACAGATACTGAGCCAGGTCCTGAGTCGGGGCTGTTGTGAATTAATAGTGCACTAAGCAAAGGAAGACATCTCTTTGGTATAATTAGTTCATTCCCTATATTATGCTGTACACAGCAGATATGTGCAAGCGTGTGTAACTTTTCAATGATGACTTTTTTTTCAGGGAGCATGACACTGATGTCATGTGGGTGTGAGTGAGTTTCGTTGTGTGACAACGTTATTCTACTTTGGTTATAGTGTTGACCACGTAAATTGCTTTTTGTTACTGGAGAACCAAAGGAAGTTAGTAAAAAATAAAACATGGCGTTAAAGGCACTGGCCTCTCTTGCAAAGGACCCAGGTTTGGTTTATAGAACCAACATGGAAGCTGATAACCTTCTACAATTCTGTTACACAGATTATCTGACACCCTCTTCTGGCCTCTGTTGGCACTGCCTGCATGCAGCGCCCATACATACATGCAGGTTCACAGATATTCAAATAAAATAGAAATAAATCCTTTTAAAAGTTAATTCATAATTAGAGCTGGATGGAAAAATTCTTGAAGTTATACATTATGGAAAAAGTGGTCTAAAGATAATGAGTGTCCCAAGAAGACAATTTGATGGGGAATGTACTGTGTATGTTTATCTTATTGATTGTTAAATAAAGTACTGTTTGGCCAATGAGACAGCAAGTTGGAAGGGACTAGGAGTCAAAGAGGATTCTGGGAAATGTAGTAGAGAAATGCTGATCCAGGCAGGAAGTGACATAGCAAGGAGACTCATATTTAAGCGAAGGAGAAACAGGAAGGGCCCTCTTTTTCCCTCCCCTCCAATCCTGCTCCAGCGGCAGGATGTGATCCACAGCAAGGAGGGACGCCAATAAGGTGTCCGATAAGATAAGTCTTATAAAATGTATACATTTATGATAGTTAAGACTGAGATAACAGATGGGAATCCTAGTCTTTGGCCAAGCAGCTTTGTACCTAATACAAGTTTCTGTGTATTCATTTGGGCCCTAACTCGGGCAGGCGGCTGGCCTAAAGTGCCCACGTGGCCGTGGGGCTCAGGCAGCTTTTGGCGGAAAGATTTATCGTAACAACAATTCATAGTAGACACAAGTGAGCAATGCACCATAGAAGAAGAGCTTAGGGTTTTAAAATTAATTTTGTAGTTTATGCCCAAATAATGAGCTTAATCACAGTATTTTCATGTGTATATTTATTGTACTTTGTATTCATGTCCTCCTCTATGCTTCTTTGACCACACTTTCCCAAGAACTCCCCCTCCCCCCTGATAATCTCACTATGCTTTCTTGTCTCATAGGAAAGGGGGGAAGAACAATGTAAGTAGGAAAGGAAGGGAGGAAGGAAGGAAGAGAGTTAAATCCAGATTGTGCTGGAAGGAAGATGTCTGAAAGCCACCTAAGAAAGTGACCCATTAATATTAAATATGTAAGGTCTTAAAAAAAAGAAGGGACTTTGAGAGCCCATCCCTTGTGAAGGATGCTCTCTTGACCTGGACACATGGGCCTTGGCCTGCCCCAGGATGATGTGGTAGACTTTGGGGAGCCCCTTTTGAGGGCCTTACCCTGCCTGGGGAGTGGAGGGGGGATGGCTAGGGGCAGGTGGGATGTTGGGGGAGGAGGGGGAGAGGGAGAAGGGATTGACATCTGAGGCAAGCTTGTTCCTAATTTGAACTAATAAAATAAAATTAAAATTAAAAAAAAGATGAAACATACCTGGAGTATACTCATTGATGTTTATATTCAAAATATGGAAAAATTAAATTAAATAAGTAATACACCAAAAAAAAGAAATAAAGAAAGAAAGAAAGAAAGAAAGAAAGAAAGAAAGAAAGAAAGAAAGTGACCCATGCCTGTGAGTACCAGGAGGGTGGGAAAGGAAAGTCACATCTGGATAGCTGTGTATTCTCAGTAGAATGCTTAGCACTGACAAGACTGTTCGGTACCATCTGTGGACTGAGTGGACAGCGGTGCTTGCTCACATTGCTGGACAAACGTAAATAGATGCAACCATTTTGGAAAGCACCTCGGCAACTTTGCATAGAATGAACTACAATTTCCCCTTAGTGTTGGCAAGTCCACTCAGAAGAAACTAAGATGCTTACCTTGGAAAGACTTGTGCATAAATAGCCACAGACATTTTATTCATCCTCACTAAATCCTCACTTTGCTGGGCTTGGTGGTTGGGGCCAGCCTGGGCTACATAATGAAAGTCTATCTTTTAAAAAAATCTAAACACTTGACAAACTAATGCTTGTTTGAATTGAACATTAGTCTTGGCCTAACTATATTGCCCACCCTGGCCTTGAGCTCAGAATCCTCTTGCCTCAGCCTCACTGGGCTCATTTTCCCCAGTTAGAGTTTTACCTTTGAACTCCAGGGGCTGGGAAGGTGACCCCGTGTCAGGAGAATGCAGCCTGAGGCTCACCACGGGGTGAGCACAGAGAACCTCAGTGAGCAGCCTTCCTTAGCTTTGGGAAAAACTATTAAAAAGCCACTGCACACATCTTAACCTTTCCCCTCACCCGACCTTTGGTTTAAGTTTTTTGAAAATGTCATTTTTTTAAACCTTTGGTTGGTCTTTTTGGACACACCGGCCGACTTCTTTAGGGGACTGTGATAAACAGGGCTGAGATTCCTCTTCATTCATCAATTGCTTCATCTCAAATACCTCTGATGGTACCCAGAAATCAACAGCGCTCCTTCCGAGTACCATCACCGACTGTCTAACCCACGGGATTTTAGGGAAGGAGGCAGTTTAGTTAGCAAAATATCAGAACTTTCCCCGCATCATCCCCGCCGTGCAAACACAAACACATGCATTGGCTGGAGACAAAAATGAGCTGTGGGCTGGGCGTTGGTGGCGCACGCCTTTAATCCCAGCACTCGGGAGGCAGAGGCAGGTGGATCTCTGTGAGTTCGAGGCCAGCCTGGTCTCCAGAGCGAGTGCCAGGATAGGCTCCAAAGCTACACAGAGAAACCCTGTCTCAAAAAACCAAAAAAAAAAAAAAAAAAAAAAAGCTGTGGAGGTGGGGAATAGTTAGCAAAAGGAGGGCTTGGACCAGAAGGAGGCTGGAGTCCCAGGATCACAGAGAGCAAGACTCAGAGGTTTCACAGGCCTCCTCAACTGCTCAGTCTTTCTTCCCTCTTGGAACTACTCTGTGCACCCACATGCCTGTGCACACACTCACTCACACGGGATTGCATGCATTCGTACATACATGCACACACACACACACACACACACACACACACACACACACACACACACACACACACTGAATACAAAGAATCAACTGTTAGGCCAAAGGGTGTTGTATCACACATTTTTTCTATTTCAGCTCACGGTTTTTTGTCAGCCGCAGAGCTGAAGCTGTGGATTTCAGCAAAACAAATTATTTTTAAAAAGAAATTGGAAAAAAATAAAAAATAAAAATAAAAAAGTAAAAAGAAATTGGTAGAAGGATGGTGAGAACAATAGGCACACATACATGATGTTTTTGTCTCTCAGCTTTAACGCTAGCCACCACTACCCTTTTCCATATTCATAAAGTATACACAGAGCTAATTTTGAATGTGCCCTTTACGACTGTGTCACCGTCATAGCATCATGTTCTGAAGGCGTAATTAAAGATTTACCTAGATTTATGAGACTTTATTATCATCAATAGGGTTAGGGAATGCCAGGGAGACACATTGTTGGGAGATTTTAGTCAGCAGTTTTGGGAGCAATGAGAGTCCTGGTATTACTTTAGTGCTGAGGGGGAAAATGACTGTTCAGGATGAACATGGCTCTTTATTAGAAGGGAGCGTTGAAGGCATCTCTGTCAGACTCTTACCTGCCTTCCCGCTCCACCTGATTGGGAGCAGGAGGAGGAAAGGGCCACATGGCTTGCTCATGACCGTGAGGGTGATGGAGGTGGCAGACCACTCACTCAGTAGGCGCGGTGACCTATTACTCTCCCTTCAGGAAGCCTGGGCTGGGCCAGCATGCCTTTGAAACAGCATGCAGTGACTTCCCGTGGACTCTCCTTCAATCCTTTGGAAAGCAGGGGTTGGATTTGCCCTTCATCATCCACTGACTCGTCAGAGGAGATCCCCAGTATGCCTGCCCCCCTAACACCCCTCCCGCCCCACCCTGCAGTCCTCACATGGTCCCTCCTGCTTCTGATCCAGTGACCCTGTGGTGTCAACAGCAACAGGCGTTCTTCCTCAGCTGTAGAGTTGCTCATTTTCTCCTCCTTGGTTCAAGCTGCAGTCATAACAAGACAAGTCACAGTGCTGCCTCTCATGTATTTCTTGAAAGTAAATGAGCAGGCTGGGGCCTGTAGCTCGGCACCCTCTCTTTAGGCTGGGCAACGGAAAGGCATGTGTTGATTAGCTGTCATTATGACAAGAGCTACTGTTAGATTCTGTAGCAGAAATTTTCATTTTTTACTGGCCCCTTTCAGACAGCATGTCCTTCTGAGATTCTACCTTGATAAATCAGGGCTTTTGAGGGTCCGTGAGATGAGGGTGACAACGAGAATTGTGATAGGTTGGTAGGAAGACAGCGAGATGGTGATTGACAGATAGATAGATAGATAGATAGATAGATAGATAGATAGATAGATCATGTTGTAGACGTATAGATAGATAGATGAGATACTGGACAGATGGACAGATAACAGATAGATGATGGATAGAGAGAGAGGTGATTGATAGATGATAGATACTGGACAGATGGACAGATAGCAGATAGATGATGGATAGAGAGAGAGGTGATTGATAGATGATAGATAAAATAAATGGTAGACAATAGACTGATGATAAATGATAGACTATTGATTCCATAGATAGATAATGCATACATAGACCATAGATAATAGATTAGTAATAGGACCGGTAGATAAAGGTGGCAGATAAAAACAGATGTATAGATACGTGATAAGCAATAGATGAATAGAAGTCAGAAATAGATATGTCCATATACCAAATGATGGAAAATATATTAGATAAATAAGCATAAATAATAATCTATGATAGATATAGATGATAGAATGATTGATGGGATGATAGATGACAATATACTGATGGTGGAAGTGCTTCTGTGTATGTGTTTGTCTTATTGGATGATAAATAAAGTACTGTTTGGCCAATGAAATAACAAGTTAGGCGGGACTAAGAGTCAAGGAGGATTCTGGGAAACGTAGTAAAGAAGTGGTGATCCAGGCAGGAAGTGACATAGCAGGGACATAAACAAGGGCAAGAAGGAAGTGGGACTCCTTCTCTCTTCCCCCAGGGTCACCATGTGAGCCAGGGAAGACAGGACGCTTGTCGCTGGCGTCCAATAAGATATTTATTTATAAAATAAAATATATAGATTTATGATAATTAAGACTGAGCTAGCAGATGAGAGATCCTAATCATTGGCCAAGCAGCATTTGTACCTAATATAAGTCTCTCTGTGTTACTTGGGGTCTTAACATGGCAGCGGGTGGAACTTGGGTGGCCTGGAAGAAAGCGCCCACATAGCTGCAGGGCTAGGGCGGCTTGGAGTAAAGACTTGTAACAATATACACATACACAAACAAATGATAAAAAGGAATAGACAGATGTTAGATACACAGATGGGTGTTAACCAATAGGAGACAGATGATGGAGGGAGAGATAGAAGATAAAAGAATAGACAGGCAAACAGATGATCCATAGATGACAGATGTGTGTAAGAATCGATGGATATATGATAGACAGAAAGACAGATAGGTCACTAGGTAGAGATACACTCAACTGAAGGATCTAGATTCTCAGATGGTAGAGGCTGCCAAGTTCAAGGTCTCAAGGGCAGGCTGACAGGCTGGAGGCTCCAGAGGAGAACCACTGGAAGAACAGGGGTAACCTGTGTCATCCTTAAGGCCTTCAGCAGATTGGATGAGGCCAGCCCACGCTCTGCAGAGCTCTCCACTCGATGCTGGGTCTACTGACTTAAATGTTACTCTCATCTAAATCAATGCCATCTTGGCAACAGCCAGTTGTGTTTGAACAAACACTTGGGCCCCAGAAATGGGGACTGTCATACTATGCACTTGGCAGCCCGTGAGTTTTACCCCACTCACCCTCTATGAATTTGATTCTTATTCCTATGTTTTATTTATTTAAAAAAGCAATCAACCATCAGCACCCCTTCCGTTCTGATGTATTTTGGGTTAAAACAATAAAGAGTTCAATCGAGGAATCGAGGCCACCGTGAGGGGAAAGTGTGGAAAAAGAGGGTGTCGAGGAATTGAGGGCTGGCATGGTATACAATCCCCTGATGCTGCCTTGGCTCTGAAGGATCCACGTGGCTTGGCTTCCCTGTGGGAGGGGGTGATGTACCTGAGTGGGGTGGCAGCTCAGCTTCATCCTCAAACCCTTCTGAGGCCCAAGACTTTCCCCCAATGGCTGGGGAGCCTGTGTGTTCTGTAACTCAGAATACGTTACCTGTGCATTCACAAGAAGAAGGGTTGGGACAGCACAGCGTACCTCCTCAAAGCAGCCTTGTGCAGAATCAATGAGCTTGGCCATCACGGTCCCCTGGGAGCCGGCGCTCCCTGGAATGACTGCCCTCTGGACTTGAACTTGGTTCACACCCTGCACTCTGCATGCTGCCTGGCTACCTGGCATCAGTAGAGACTGTCTGAGAGCATGTTTATCCTGCCTGAACTCCAGAAGGCAGTGAAAGCTCGGGGCAGAAAATGCTGGACAGAGACTGACAATGCTCACTGAGGAGATAAAACCAATCTCTGTGCCACACACTGGAGCTCTTCAGTGGCCTCTAACCCAGACTCCAGGCACATAGTTTTCAGGGGTCCTGGCTGGCACCTAATTTGACTATAACAGGAACATAGCAAGGGATGGGACACTGGTGGCTGTGGCCAGCCCTCCATGTCTTCATCATCAACTTGACTGGATTTATTAGATGTGATCATGTCTGTAAGGGCGTTTCCCAGTAGGATTAACTGAAGATGGATAACCTACCCTGAGTGTGGGCGGTGCCACCCCATGGGCGAGGGTCTGGACTGGACACAAAGGAGAAAGTGAGATGCACACCAGTGACCATCTCTCTCTGCTTCCCAACTGCAGCTACGTGCTGCCTCTTGATCCCGTTCCCGTGATTCCCCTCATCGCTTTGGTCAACTTGACACCAACTAGATCACCTGGGAAGAGGCACCCACCCTCGCAGAACTGCACACATCAAACGGGCCTGTGGGCATGTCTGTGGGGGCATTTTCTCAGCTGATAACGGACGTGGGAGGTCACAGCCCACGGTGGGAAGTGCCACCCCTAGGCTGCTGGGCAAGCAGTCTCTGCTTCAGTTCCTATCTCCAGGTTCCTGCCTGGAGTTCTTGCCTGACTTCCCTCAGTGATGGACTATGACCAGTAAACCAAATAAGTAAACTCTCTCCTCCCCAAGTTAGCCTTAGCCATTGTCTTACCACGGCAGCAGAGAACCAGAGTAGGAATGCCCGCTGTGACGGGCTGTACCCCTCTTAAACTGTAGGCCAAAAACAACAGCGGCTAGAGCAGTGGTGAGTACAGACTTTCTGGCTTCCCTTTGGTGTCTAGCACATGGGTTTCTCCTTTGCCTGTGTGAGACAGATTCCTCTCTCTGCTGATTGGTCTGCTTCCGGGGTGCGTAATGAGCTGACCAGTTTTCAGTAGATGAAATAGCTTTAAGCCGCCTGTACTGGCTTGGCTAAGCTTCTCACAGAAGTGCCGTGTTTGTCAGCGTGATACCGGTTCCCAGAGCACGGTGCTTTGGGAGGTGAGGTCTAATGGGAAGAAGTTAGGTCATTGGGGTGTGCCCGTAAGGGGGATAATGGGACTCTGGTCTCTTGCTCTGTCTTCTGGGTTTTGGGTTTTGTAGACAGGAACACTCTGTGTAGTCCAGGCTACCTCAAAATTGCAATCAGTGTCCCCAAGCTTCCCGAACAGTTGCATTATGGGAGCATGTTACTTTCTGGCCACCACGAAGTGGGCTGCTTGCTCTACCTGCTCCAAGTATGATGTCCTGCCTCACCACACGCTCACAAGAAAATGTTTCAACTGTGCAACCTGTGAAGCTATGCGCCAAAGCAAACCTTTCTTCTCCTTAAGGTTACTGAGAACCAGGTACTTGTTACAGTAAGGAAAATCATACCACTACTCCACTGACCTGAGCCAGGCCTGTTGGCACAGATCTCTAGTCCCAGCTACTCAGGATCCCATGTTCAAAGCCAGCCTAGGAAATTTAGGGAGAATCTATCTCAAAATTGTGTAACTTTGAAAAGGGCCATGGAGCAGGGCGTTGGTGGTGGTGGCACACGCCTTTAATCCCAGTACTCGGGAGGCACAGGCAGGTGGATCTCTGTGAGTTCGAGACCAGCCTGGTCTACAAGAGGGAGTTCCAGGATAGGCTCCAAAGCCACAGAGAAACCCTGTCTCGAAAAACCAAAAAAAAAGAGAAAAAGGAAAGAAAGAAAGAAAGAAAGAAAGAAAGAAAGAAAGAAAGAAAGAAGAACCCATGGAAGTAGAAGTATGAGTGTCCATGGCTGAATACTCATCTTGACTGCCCGAGGCCCAGGCTCCATTCCCTGGGGTGGTCCATCTGTATCTCCCCCATTCTCTGCCTCTCTGTGTCACACCTGTGGATCTGGAGGTCTGCCAACATGACACAAGTTCTGTCAGGTGCCCTTTGCCTCTGACAACACTCAGCATGGTGCTTCCAACGTAAGTCTAGTTCCTCAGTGTTTCACTGGGACCCAGATCTACCTCTCCAAACCCCAAATCAGTCTCTCCCTCCCCTTCCTCTCTTCCTCTCTTGTATCCTTCCTTATTCCCTTCCATCCCATCTGACATAGTCGCTTTAGCAAGATTTTAAAGGCAGAGTGCCAGACCAGGAGGAAATACCCCCCCACTAGAGAGCACCAAAGACCCATTGGGGTGATATTACTGCACCCTACAACACACATCCCACCTTTCTTCCTTTGCTGCCCCTTGCATGGTAAGGTAAGGGCCTCGATGCCACAAAGAACGGGGTAGGTTCCTTTCTTGTATCTCTCTAAACCATACATTCCTGATCATAAAAAATGGCCACCATTGTACTGTTTTTTAATTTGTTTGGTTTGCTTTTTAAGAAAGCATCTCACTATGCAACCATGCTGACCTGGGATTCCCTCTGTAGATCAGGCTGGCCTCCCACAGTTCCTTCCCTTCCCTGGCTCCATTCTATGGCCACATGCTAGACTTTTTGTGTTCGTTTGTTTGCTTGTTTTTCCAGACAGGGTTTCTCTGTGTAGCTTTGGAGACTATCCTGGCACTCACTCTGTAGACCAGGCTGGCCTGGAACTCACAGAGATCCGCCTGCCTCTGCCTCCCGAGTGCTGAGATTAAAGGTGTGCATCACCACACCTGATTGCTGCTTGTGTTTTTAAAGCTGGTAAGTGGCTCTTAACTTCCCTTACTAGGTAGATTAAAATCTTAGTCACAATATGACGACCTGTAGTTCTTATGATGTCACCCCACCCCACCCTGCAAAGAGCTCTCTTAACTTAGTAACGCAACCGTTCTGAGGTGATTCACAATCCTGAGCTATGTTTGGCTGTGTGGAGACCCTGAACACAGGCAGCTCTACTGCTTACTTCAGAGTCCGGGCTTGGAAATTTCTGGAGAAGAACAACTCAGGATTCTATCTAATGCTCGGTCAGAAGGTCATTTGGGACAATGTGAGGACAGAGAAATTCGCTGTTGTTGAGGAAGTGGCATTCCTCTTTCTAGCAGGTGAGGGTAGGGTTGCAGAATTACACTGGAGCCCCAGTATGAACCTCCCCAGAGGGGGATGGCCAGATAACTGCCAGGTCCAAATGGTGGGAGACCTGCTTGGCTATCGTTCTCATCAAAAGGGACAGGAAGTCTGTCAAGGCGTCCAGCTCCTGCTTTCTAGTATGTCTCACACTGGAGAGAGGGAACATGTACGGTAGGCCAACAATATGTCTTAGCAACATTTTTTTGGGGGGGGCCGAAATTAGCATTAGTGGGAAGACAGGTTGGTGTTGCTGTGTTGTAACTTAGTAACGCAACCGTTCTGAGGTGATTCACAATCCTGAGCTATGTTTGGCTGTGTGGAGACCCTGAACACAGGCAGCTGTACTGCTTACTTCAGAGTCCGGGCTTGGAAATTTCTGGAAACTAAATCACTACGAAAAGCTTGGATGTTTTTCAGCCCATGTTTAGACGTGAGGAAATGTGCACCAGAGGAAAGAGAAATGTCACCGTGCTACTGTGTTGGCCCTTCACCAACACTAACTAAATGCGTGTGATGAGGCAGACTCCAAGAAGAGTGGGCATGAGGCCTGGCCCTTGCTATCTAGGACAGCACATTATCCATCATCTGTCTATTTGTCTGTTCATGTGTCCGAGAGTCCATGCATCTAGGTATCTGTCTGTCCATCCTCCCATCCACTTATCCATCCATCCATTTACCCACACATTCATCAGCCCGTATATCTATGCATGCTGGCATCCGTGTGTCCATGTGTCTACTCATTCATCCATTTATTTGTCCTTGCATCCATGTGCCCATCCATCCATCCACCCATCCATCCATCCATCCATCCATCCATCCATCCATCCATCCATCCAATCATCTCTGCTAGACACTGCCAATCCCTGGGTTACAACAACCATCAAAGGTCAAATTCACCTAAAGGCATTTACAGGGTGATGGTAAAGACAGACAAACATGAAACACACAAACAGGGAAGAGGTGCATTGCCGCGCCACGCCTTTCAGGAAATCCAAGAAAGTGGTCCCCAGTTCTGCACCTGATCCACACTTAGATCTCCCAGATCTCAAACAGTTTCCACTGCTCCATCTGACAGGCTTTAAAATGAAGTTTAAAGGTCCTTAGTTATCATGTTAATCTCTCTCTCTCTCTCTCTCTCTCTCTCTCTCTCTCTCTCTCTCCACACACACACACACACACACACACACACGTATATATGTATATATGTCTCTTTATATATGTCTATTTTGAGACAGAGACTCACTCTGTAGCACAGGTGAAACTCACTATAAGCCCAGGCTGGCCTGGAACTCACTATGCAATCATAGCCCAGGCCATTCTTATATTCACCATCCTCTGAAATGCTAGGATTATGGAAGTGTGCCACCACACACAACTTACACAGGCAGAAACTTCAGTGGGTAAAAGAAAAAAAAAAAGGAAAGTGTCAGCCCCCAAAGTTATATTTGTTCCCCAACACCCAGAACCTGTGAATACTGCCTTACATGGCAATAAGAATGACTTTACACTGTACGGAAAATCCAATTCAAGAATCTCAAGAGCAGTTTATCTTGGGTTATCTGCATGAACCCGGATGTTATTGCACACATCCTTGTAAGAGAGAGACCAAGGGATACCCCCATACACTTGTAGAGGTTATGACTGTGTGCAAATGGAGTCAATAATAGTATGGTACGGTATTCCAATTCATGTTGCAGTAACTGTAACAAAACACCCCAGTCAGGTAAATCATGAAGAAGAGAGGTAGGTTCATTTTAGCCCCTAGCTCTGGAGATTCAAGGTCAAATGGGCAGTGATGAAATATTTTGCTGTTAAGACTCCAAAAGCAGTGGAGAGCATCACTGCAAAAGACAAGCAGTGTATAACAAAAACACCTGCATCCTTTTGGTTATCTTCCTGTAAAGCCACAGGTATTGAGTTACAGAGCACCACCCAAATGCCTCTCTCATCCCTAATGGCCTCACAAAGGCACTGCCTCCCAGGAACAAGTCAGCTGAGTCTCCAGCCCTTCAAAAGGGGTGATCTGAGCTCAGCTGGAGATCCCATGCTCAGCTGCAGATCCCATGCTCAGCTGTAGTGGGCTGAGTTCTAGCCCCAGGACCTCAAAAACATCCCACACTGGAGACTGACATTCAACCCAGGAGCTCTTAGCACTCACACCAGGCATAAGCTATAGCTCGGCAGGGTTCTCAGCTGAAGAACATGCTGGATTTGTCAGGAGGCCCTGGGAACTTCCAAGGCATGGGTTAAGCCCTTGGTTGGAGCTCCCCCCACAAAGAGTGCAGCTCCACTTAAACTCAGACTTCTGATTCCCCAAACTTCGATCCTGTCCAGTTATCTTGCCTACCTTGGTGTCTGCAGCCCTCTGCAACCCAGGAAAGAGCACAGTTACCCCCACATTGCCACTGAACAACCCAGAGTTGTGGTTGATTGGTTGATAGGTTAGTTGGAGCTGCCTAGCCCAGTGCAGGGCTTATGGACACAAATGTGTCAAGAGACACAGACTTGCATTTTGGGGGGAGGTGTGTTCCTTTTGTCAGCCTCTACGGAAGCTGGGGATGATCCATGTCCTCCCTGGGCCCCTACTAAGGACAAGGACTGTGGTGCTGAGAGTATACTGTGTAATTGCCCCATAAGAGGCTGCAATGATGTGGGTGGGGGTCTTTTTCTCTGTATTATTTCAACACAGGCCACATTTTGACATCATAGAGTAGACATGGGTGACAATTGTCTCTCCCTCCAGCAGGAGCTGTTAAGGTCCTCTCACCTTTCGAGAGGACCTGCTGCTTCCCCAGGAATGGACACCGAGTCCATGACTCTCTGCCTCACCTAGTTGAAGCGACCAGGATACCAGCAAGGCTAGGGGGTGTGTGAGGGAGAGTGACTCTGAGCCTCCCTAACTTACAGAAGAGGGTGATCATTGCCACACTGTGGAGGTGGCCCAGAATGAATAGCCAAGACCTCCCCAGTGTGAAATCCTTTATACATTCGGTACTCTGGCTCTTCCAGAATTGTAAACTAGACACTAGGGATGAACAGAGCATAGCGGGAAGAAGAGGAACCCTGTGGAGAGGACAGAGCTTTAGTTTCTAGCTGCCAAGGTAGGTTTTCCTAGTCTTTAAGGCCAGGCCCTTCCAGTGTAGGCCTCATGCCCTGAAAAATGGCAGCAGTGTGCCCCCTGGAAGTTCAGTCGGCTGGTGTCCGGCAGGCACTGTCAATCTGGTCAGTGTGGCCAATCATTGCCAGAGTGGCTTGAAGGGGCCTCTGGGATGTTTCGGAAGCTGCCCCCATCAATGAAGCAAACAGCCTCTGAGCATAGTGGGTTGGGGCAGCCTCCAGCATAGCTCTAGGAGGGACTGGTGAGAGGGATAACATCCTACAGGTTCCAGGAGCTGTGTGTGCCACACCTTGCTGGGGAGCTCTCTGGCTGCTCCTTTTGCCTCCATGTTTGCATCTCAAAAGAGGGTACTGGAAGCTGGCCAGAGGTGGTTGAAGGGTCCCATGCCTTTGAGCCTGGGGAGGGGCCAACTTGAGCTTCCATCTTGGCAGTCACATTTACATGTGGGTGTGGCTTCGCTCCTCCCCAAGACTCGGTTCCCCAAGCTGGAAGACGCATATAATATAACCTTCCCGGCAGTCCATGGTGGGCTGTCCTTGCTCTTTGCAGTCTGCAAGCTGAGGGATTCATCTGACTTGGGAGCTCCTGTGGCCATGGCCTGCTTCTGCCTTTTCCCTTGTTTGTTCCGCTCAGGGTTCATCAGCACCCATCTCCACTCAGATATTGGGGGCTAGTCCTAGATACCAAAATGGCGTGGCTTTTGCTTCTCAAGAGTGTATGCTCTTTGGTGAGAACATAGGTTCTAAGACAAATCAGGGCTAGAGAAATGGTTGTGCAGGTAAGATCTTCCCAGCACCCACTGGGGGGGGGCGTGACTCACAGATGCTTATTACCCAAGTTACAGAGGATCTGACATTCTCTTCTGGTTTCCTTAGGCAGGCACATCTCTGTCTGTCTGTCTGTCTGTCTGTCTGTCTGTCTGCCTGTCTGTCTGTCTGTCTCTCTTTCTCTCTCTCTCTCACACACACAAATATAATGCAATTAACTCCTTAAAAACCATACAAATGGCTGGGGGGTGGCGATGGCACACACCTTTAGCCCCAGCACTTGGGAGGCAGAGGCAGGTGGATCTCTGTGAGTTTGAAGCCAGCCTGGTCTCCAGAGTGAGTTCCAGGACAGGCTCCAAAGCTACACAGTGTAACCCTGTCTCAAAAAACAACCAAACACCAACCAAACAAACAAACAAACCAAACAAACAAGTGGGTTACTGGAGATTATTTAGACCCCACTGTGGCTTTGGGATGGCCTATAAAGAGGAAAACACATCAGACTCCATAGCTAGATAGGGTCTTGGTGGTTTACATATAATACCGATCCAAGAAGGACATTATGTTTCTAAGGATCCCTATGGCACAGGATGCTCAGGGTGCCACAGTGACAAGTGAAGTCCCAGGAGTGGCCAGGGAACCTCCGTCTAGAGATGGCTGGAGTACAGGTCTGGAAAACTTCCTGCGGTGATACGCAGTGCAGGCTGACAGCGTGGGAGGCACGGGGGGTTCTGAAGGTCAGGGTATGGGGAGCGTGGGAGGAGTTCTGACCCTGATCAGACACGAACCCCTAAAGTACCACCTTACAGCCCTAAACCCCAAGCAGAGTGTCTGCGCTCTGCCTCATGCTGTCAAAGCCACGTCTCATTACTGACACCGACAGTACCATCCCCAGCAATGGGGAGCAGAAGGGCTGTATGCCTCCTACTCTCCCCAAACCAAGTCATTTTTAGAAATGTTTAAATCAAGGCATAGCACGCCTACAGTGATCTGTCACGTGAAGTGCTCCATGGTCCATTTATCCATTCTCGTGGTGACGGACGTTGGGATGGCTCCCAGATTGGGGCAATTATATACGGTACGGCTGGTAGCGTGTGCACTTGTTTTTGCCGGGTTTATTTCTGAAGGGTGGAGGGTGTTCGGTGTAGACACTGTCAAATGCATTTGCAAACTGATTGCTCCAATCCCTACTGTCACCAGCGGGACCCGAGAGCTCCTGTGGTCTAGGGTGTCAGCCTGAATGCTGCATTCTGACTCCTCCGTGCTCTTGTCATTCCATGTGGTGCTGTCTGGTCGGGGCCTCAGGGACCCCTCACTGGTTATTAACAGGACGGAGCCACTCCTGGTTTGTTCACTGATGGTGGCATGGGATGCGCTTTTGTGAAGTCTCTCTCTGAGCTGTCTATTCAAAGAAGATTTTATTGTTTTTTTTTTTAATTATGTGTGCATGAGCGTCTAAGTGTGGGTTTGCACAATGCATGTGAATACAGGCGCCTAAAGAGGCCGGAAGAGGGCATCACATTGGATCCCACGCAGCTGGAGTTAAAGGTTGTTATCAGCTCCTTGATGTGGACGCTGGGAACTGAACTTGCATCCTCTGCAAGAGCCGTGCATACTCTTAACTGCGGAGCCATCTCTCCAGCTCCCGCGTCTTCTACTTCTCATTGCCGTTTCTCGCTATCTCATGTGAGTCCTTTTTAGACTCCATGTTCCAAAGTCACCTTTAAGAGTAATAATCTGGCCACTGATGCTGACAGAGGTGGCTACCCCTAAGCCCCTGGCTCACCCGACTTCTCTTTATACCTGCAGAGATTTAGAGAATTCCCAGTGCTAGGTGCAAGCAGGCCTTTCTTCTACCCATTCCCTAGGTTGAGTTATTGTTACTTCTGGGACTTGCCTGCCCATGTCAACCACCTGGAAGCAGCTCTTGTTACAGCCTGTGTGAACAGATGAGTGGTGTACTGAGCCAAGGGTTACCTTTACCTTTTCCAGCTCACATAGAAACTTCCCAGCACCCCCTGATAGCTATCTTCTTCCTCCTGGTCCCCGAGGGGACGCTCGCTCGTGTAGATCTGCCAGCATCTCTGTCCTCTGCACTGACAGACGGAAGCTGCCCTGAGTGTGAGTGTGGACTTGGAGTCACATAAAGACTCATTCCCTCAGTGCTTGGGGGAATGTAAGGATGCCCGCTCCTGCCTGACCTCTCCCAGGGTGGGGCCCACGAGCATCTGACTGGCCATCCTTGACCCAGAAGCAGAGAGAGCAGGTACGTGGCCATGGCCTCTAAGGCTCCCTGTCCCCACTTCTGCCTTTCTTTGCTCTCCTGGGCATCCAGGCTCCACTTTGAATGTGTTCTCTTTCCTGATGGCCCTGTCAGAGAGGGACATGGTTCATGTGCCAGGCTCTGTTGATGGGGGAGGCCCTACTGTGTATATGTCTCTCTTATTGGTTAATGAATAAAACACTGTTGGCCAATAGGGGCTAGGCAAGAAGGAGGATTCTGGGAAATGTAGTAAAAGAGGAGTTGCCACGTGATCGGGAAGAGAGGACAAATGCCGCTGGTGTCCTCAACAAGATAAGTCTTTATAAAATATATAGATTAATGGTTATGGTTGATACTTAAGACAGAGCTAACAAATAAGAATTCCTAGTTATTGGCCAGCAGCATTGTAACTAATATTAATCTCTGTGTGTTATTTGGGGACCCTAACGTGGTGGCGGGACTCAGGCGGCTGGCGGGAAGAGTTATTGTTACACTCTGTGACATCAATTCAGCCTTGATGAACTCATGAGACGCGCTTCTGGGAGGAACACAATGCTCTATCTGATGTGCTTAATGCCATGTGACAAGCAGGAAGAGGTGATTTTTTTTTTAAGCCATGCACCTTGGAGACATTTTTCTCCATAGTGTTGGAGACTCTCACAGACTGCACCCACCACCGCCAAAATTGACCAAGACACAAAAACCTTATGTGCCAATGGGAACGATGAGTTGAAGACTTCAGGGCTGAAGCAGTGTAGGAGGTAACACTGTGTCAAACTGTCCCTGGGTCTCTTGGAACCACAGGCCAGTTGTGATGAACGGTGTCCACTGCCAGGGCCGGCTTGCATTCCCGCTGTTCCTTATCTCTACACGGAAGCCCTACTGGGAACCTACTATGTTTTGGACTTTGCTTTGCTACCTTGTCCACAGACAGATGGGCCAGGCCAGGCTCGTCCTGCTGCAGACTAAAAGCACAACGCAGTGTGCCCGCAGACATGTAGGGCTGTCAGAGGTGGATTCCAGCTCTTCCTGGAAGGTCTGAGCACCTCAGTCCTCTTGCACCCCCGTCTTTGCCAGCCCCTTTCTTGTCCTGTCTCCCCTTCTCAGGCTCCACCAGGTTCTTTTCCTTGTTTCCATAGTTTCCCATGGCTATGATAAGAGGCCTAACAAACCAACTCAAAAAGCAAACATTATTTTGCCTCATAGTTTTAGAGGCTTTGGCCCATGGTCAAGAGGTTCCACTGCCTTCAGGCCTTTTGTGAGGCAGAAACTTCATGGTGGTAGACTGTGGCGGCAGAAAACTGCTGCCTCAGGGAAGCCAGGAAGCATCAGACAGGAAGAGGCAGGGCAAGTTATACTCTTCAAACTCATTCTCTCAGTGACCTTTGACCTATGAAAGGATGCCATCTTCTGTTAGCAGACTCAGCTATACACTCATCCACTGACAGAGTTAGTGACCTCATTATGCAGGTCCAGTCACCCATCAGAAGCACTACCAGGTGAGACCAGAGCCTCCAACGCACGAAGATTCTGTGGAGACACTCCATATGCAAACTGTAGCCCAGCCTTCATTCACTTATCTTGTCCTTACAATACATCAGCATTTGCCTAGATTTAGGACTCTGCTACCGCTGCCTCTTGCTAACTGCATTAACTGAGAGCTCACTATGAACCTATATCACCCTAAATAGCCCGAATTTTCACTAGGAATTCCAAAACCATCTTTAATGAAACAGTATCATCATCTCTTAGCGATCAGGAAACTGAGGCACAGAGAGGGTAGGTAACTTTCCCATGATTGCTAAGTTGGCATTCTGTGTAGCCAACATCCAACCATGAAGACCTTCCCACCCCATCCCCAAATCTTGCTCTTCCATCTTTCCATGGGGTACCATGGTTCTCAAGTATCTGGGAGTTAAATAAGTGCACTGGATGTGTGTGCCTTTTAGATACAACCCCAAACCTGTTTCCTCGGGGCTTTGATCACAGGGGATCTGGACACACTGTGTCCACAAATGTGAGATGACATAACAGCAGTTCCCCAGACAGATTAGACCTGGGCACATGGGTCTCCACTCAGCAGTGCTGTGCAATGGTCCTCTGGTATCTAATCTCACAAAGGGAGACTTTTGACAAGGGGGAAATAGAGCTTGAAATAATTAAGACCTGGGGAAGAATGGACAAGACTCCCTTGGATAATCTGCTAAATAAGTAGCCATATTAACTTCAGCTTCAACGTATGTAGACTCTGCCAACCAAATCTACACTTTCCTTGTAAGGACTAAATTTTTTTTAAGTAGTGCTGGGGTTGGAAACATGGACTTAAGAATTCTAGGTAAGTGCTCTACCACTGAGTCTGGGGGAGTCTAGGCAACGTCTCTACCACTGAGCCACACCCCAGTCCCTCATTTGGGGATTCTAGGCAGGGGCTCTACCACTGAGCCACGCCCCCAGCCCCTCACTGGGGGATTCTAGGCAGGGGCTCTACCACTGAGCCACGCCCCCAGCCCCTCACTGGGGGAGTCTAGGCTCTATCACTGAGCCACACCCCAGTCCCTCATTTGGGGATTCTAGGCAGGGGCTCTACCACTGAGCCACGCCCCCAGCCCCTCACTGGGGGATTCTAGGCAGGGGCTCTACCACTGAGCCACGCCCCCAGCCCCTCACTGGGGGATTCTAGGCTCTATCACTGAGCCACACCCCAGTCCCTCATTTGGGGATTTAGGCATAAGCTCAACTGCTGAGCTAAATCCCACCTGTATCCGAGTTTTCGAGCATACAAATACTATACAGACAGACTGAGTCTCAATCAGCTCCAAACAGCTTTTGAGATGGGTGTCACCGTCATCGGCCCTCCTCCTCACCTCCCTAGCTCTGCACGGACCATTTTTAAGGCACTTTTTCTTACCAAATGCAAATTTTCTAATTTTGATGTCTTATACCTAAATTCCCTTTCTAAAGAATCCCTGCTCAGAGAAACAAGTTGATTTCTCCATTGAAGGGCTTCACTGTAATTAAACTGATTGCCGAAAAAGGCATCATTCTTCTTTTAATAAGGCAATTTGCATATTCAATAACTTTAGCCTCACTTGCTGAAAGACAGTTTGGAAGTTTGTTTGTATATTCTCTCACTCAAATGTTTTCAGATGGGTTTACCTTATTTCCATTCACAGGGGGATAATTGACAGAAAATACAAGAGAAAATACCTTTTGATAAAAAAATTACTTATTTTGTTTCCAAACACACTACAATTAATGGGCAACGGAGCTCCTGTAGAGGAATATTGCAAAATCAGTCATCCCACAGGTAACGTCAATGTCCCATCTGCAAGCCCATCTTTGAAGTCCAGTTGGGTAGAGGGTTTTATGAACCAGACTTTTCAAGGCTGTTATAAAACAACAGACATGAGCATCTTCAGAAAGGAAGGCTGAGTTTTGGTCCATGTTTTAAGACGTGGTGTTCCATCACGGTGGAGAGGGCATGGCAGAACAAAGTATTTCAAATCAGAGGAGAGAGGGACAGAGATTGGTTGATTGATTTAAGGGGAATATATGACCTAAAAACCCAGGAGGGACAAAAGAGCAGCCATGGCAGAGTGGGTGCAGTGTATTGTCCCCAGCCACAGAAGGAAGGGCTCTACGAAGATAAATATCACATTCTTGACAGACTGAATGAATGTGTCCCACGCCCAAACTCCCAGGTCAGTGTTACACCTGTGGTGTGATGGTATTTGGAAATAATGCCTCCACCAGGTGGATAGGGTTAGATGCAGTCACCATGATAGAATTAGTGGCTATATAAGAAAGGATAGAACAACCTGAACGCATTCTCTTTGTCCCCAGTTGAGGACAAAAGAAGACAGCTGTCTGCAAATGGAGACATGAGTTCTCACCAGAAATCAAGCTCACAGCTACGGTGACCTCAAATTTCCAGTTTCAGGGTTCTGATGGAAGCAGTTAGTGTCCTGCCAGCCACCCTGTCTGTGGTATATTCTACAGAAGCCCAAGGTATCAAATACAACACTGACACCTTGCCCCCACGTGACCTTAGTCACCTTGATGACCCCCCTACTCTGAAGGCCCAAGAGCTCAAGTTATGTAGCATCTATGCTCCCTTGCCATCGTGTTTGCTTGCTGTTGACTGGGTGACACCATTGCTGCAGTTGTGACAATGACTGACTGTTGGTACAGACTCGTAAGGGTTAGGCGAGATGTTTTCATCAGCATTTTTCTCCCCAGAGAAACTTTCTGTCATGGTTACTCAAGAAGTTTCCCATGTCATGGAAACTTAAGACGATTCTGGACCAGCAGGCATTACTGTGGCCACACGCTGGATTTCTCCTCTGACTTTGTAACTTTGTGTAGTCTTTCTTTTTCTTTTGTTTTTTCAAGACAGGGTCTCTCTGTGAGTTTAGAGACTGTCCTGGAACTCTCTTTGAAGACCAGGCTGGCCTTGAACTCAGAGATCCTCCTGCCTCTGACTCCCGAGTGCTGGGATTAAAGGCGTGCGCCATCAACACCTGGCTCTTTGTGTAGTCTTTAAAGAGCTCACTTCCCTGCCAGCATGGAGTAACACAGCATGGCTTGATGTAGCAGGGAGACTCACAGGGCTGGGCACCCTGGAAGAATCACAAACTCGTTGTTAGAATTATAACATAAAATTTCCAGTGTTTAAAAGACTATTAATGTATTTATTTTGTATGTGTGTGCCTGCAGGGTGTGTGTGCAGATAACCTCAGAAGAGAGCATCGGATCCCCTGGAGCTAGAGCTGGTGGTTTATGAGCCCTCATGTGGTGCTGGGAACTGAACCAGGTCCTCTCCATCCTCCACAGATAGCATTTTAGCCTTCTTAAGTGTACAGCTCAGAGACATTGAGAGAATTTACGATGGTGTACCCACAACCACCTGCCCTCCTTGGAGGGCTTCCATTCTAATAGACTTTGTTATAAAGCAGCAAACCTTATTTGTTTGTTTGTTTTGGTGGGCATGTGAAATATGAATACCAGGCATTGTGCATGTTAAGCAAGTGTTCTACCACTGAGTTGACTCTCCGGGGAAACCTTCATTCTTTTTGCTTATCTCTTCATTGATGGGGGATGAGCTTCTGTTCTGCATGCTGTGAACATATGTTTCTCTTATTGGTTCATGAACAAAGCTGTTTCTGACAATGGACAGGCAGGATGTAGCCAGGCAGGAAGTATAGGTGGGGCCGCCAGACTAGGGGAATTCTGGGATGAGGAACACAGAGAGTGAGTCGCCATCAAGAAGCTATGTATCTGCCAAGAAAGAAAGAGGTCCGGGCATTACCGGTAAGCCAAGACCACATGGAGATACACAGGTTAATAGAAATGGGTTAGTAATTAAGACAACTGGTCAGTAAGAAGCCTGAACAATAGGCCAAAGAGTTTATAATTAATATAAGCCTCTGTGTGTTTATTTGGGACTGAAGGGCAGTGAGTTAGGGCTGGACAGAAACTTCTGTCCACACTTCATCTATGGACCAACGCTGGAGGTGTTTCTGCCTTCCATGGCTGTCAGTAATGCTGCTGACGCAAACATGCCTATGCAAATATCTCTCAGATGTCTTGCCTTCTGGTCTTTGAGATGCAGGTTCTGAGTCAAAGTTTCTGAATCGTAGGGTTATCCTGTGCTCAAGATTTTCAAGATCTGAGGGACCATCTCTGTCAGATGTCCATCACAGTCTTCCATTCTCATTGGTAGGGGAGTTATGCTTTCTCCTTAGTTTGCAATGTCTGCTTGCATTATTAACTACCTCCATAGGTAGAGTGGCAATCCTGCCCCGCCCTAGCCCACCCCCAATTTTCAATCACCCCAGACAATGGATTTTGTGCTTATATTTTTTGGAATCTTTTAATTATATCCTGTAGTTAGTTGTCACATGTTCAGATGAAGAACTGAATTTGTAAAATACTGTTGTGTAGAGACCGATTACTGCGGTTGGCTTTCTTCATCCTTTAG
This sequence comes from Cricetulus griseus, assembly GCF_003668045.3. Classification (NCBI taxonomy): domain Eukaryota; kingdom Metazoa; phylum Chordata; class Mammalia; order Rodentia; family Cricetidae; genus Cricetulus; species Cricetulus griseus. The sequence continues at coordinate 1,534,275 of NC_048602.1, read as the reverse complement.
GAGTGTTTAGGCTTGATGTCACCCAGATGATGTAATGGTACTTTGGGTCACAGAGAACCTCCCTATAGGGTTCAGTTTGGTGTGGTCCAGAGTAAGGTGTGGGGACAGAACTCAGGAAGGCCCTGACATTGATAGTCCTATCTAAGAAGGGCAGCTCGGATTTTCCTTTGTTAAGGAACATAAAAATCTGGGTTGAGGACACCTGCCTTCTCTCAGGTGGGCTGCATAACTCTGCGGCTGCTGAGAGTAGCAGTGTCTCCCCCACCCTTCCAAGTGATCTTCGTAATGAGCCCCAATCTCAGCAGCTCCTGGTGTTTACCATTTTCCAAATGGAATTCAGGTGCTCCGCTCACTTCCTTGCAATCTTGAGCTCCGGCTGTGGAGTTAACGTGATCCTGAAAGGGTGAATTTGGACAATCGCAGCTTGGCCATTTTGAGCACATATGCTAGAACTAAGTCTTTTTGGCTCAGCTGTAGCTCGAATCTAATGAAAATGACAGATAATGCAGCTCTCTGTGTGCCTGCCAAAAAAGAGGATATTTCCCACGAGATAGCACCTGGTGATGCAGAAATAGACACTATAGATTTGTGATTGGCTGCTGAGTACACGCATTCATATCTAGTCCGTATTATCAACCACACAAGATCAGATCCCGGATAATAACAGCAACAATGACATGCATAAAAATTACCGCAGTGAGAGGAGGAGGGAAAAGCAAGAAAAAAAACACTAGATCAATTATATCAATTATGCCCCCATCCTCTCCCATCTCTCCTGATTTTACCCCAGTGAAAAGGTGGCCCTTGGTTCTGATCTAATTATTTACACATTTATTCGTGGGTCCTTGCCACCCCTCCTACTCCTGTCTTCTTCACTCGGATATAAAAGGGCTCTTTTAGAAACACACTGTGGACTCCAACGTGCCTACTTACATATGTGACTTACATTTTAGTGGCTTACAAATCAGTTACTTGAAAGTAGCGGGGGGCGGGGAGGGGATGCCTGTGTGCTCTAAGGCAGAGAGACAGGGGCCTGTCCTCAGGGATGACCTTACCTTGGAACCAAAATGCCATGGTCTTGAAAAGTGCCATAAATTAAGTTGCAATTCCAGCCCTGACTCTAGCAAAAGCCCCCAAATTTTCAAGGTGTCTTTAAGTGTTTCTTAACAGACTGCCTCTGAGCAGACACGTGCAAATGTAGATCATGGAGAACACGGGAACGAGCTTGCTATTTTCCCTTCTTCCTGACCCCCTTTCCCTGATTTTTTTTTTATTTTTAGTTCTCTTTTTAAACAGCTCTTCTTGAGGCACCTTCCTGTTCCTTCCTTTCAGAAATGCACTTGAGAGACAGTGGCATACACTTTCTCAGAACCGGGCCTGACATTGCTGCAGCCTGAGTTCAAGTCCTGCTGGTCTCTCTAGGGTCTGGAGACAAAGCTGGTCCCTGCCCACTGACCTCCACCACACCGTCTTTCCAAGGGTGTCTAAGAGAGGTCCTGTGTGGGTCCCTTCGAGCTCTTTCAGGTCTGAAGAGAATTTTCTCTAGGCTCTCTAAAACAGAAGGCGATTCTGAGAGAGAAATACAAAATCATTTGAACAGATCAGTAAATTTGATAATGAATTGTTTCAATTAGATTCATGTGGCAGCAGATGTTAAATTACTTCAGCAGAACCAAGTTTACAGGTTTGCGGTTTCTCTTCTGAATTAAATACATAGGTACAAAGGGCTAGATTCCATTTCCAGGCCAGCTTCTCAAGAAGCTGCGTCCAGACCTCACTTCTGTGGGAGAGAGACGGAGGCTCCCTGTTCTACCTCAGAGCACAGAGCTTGCTCTGGTGGCCTGTCCCACTGCATATAATGATCTCCTGTCTATACATGACAAAGTGACTTGTCTCTGGCCCTGAAACGTGTCCTGCTTCTTTGAATCCTCACTTACTATTCACTGACTTAGAAATATAGATTTCATTGCTATTGATGTTGGGTACATACAATTGGCCTCACCCATCTATGGGGTTTGCATACATAGATTTACCTAACTGCGGATCAGAAATATTAAAATAAACCAAACCAAAACAAAACAAAAAAACCCAGAGGTCTACCAGATGGCTTAACAGATACAGGTCCCTGCCACTGAGACTGGTGAGCTCAACTCTAGAGCGTATATGGTATAACAGAGATAACCCAATCCATCCCATGCACACAGACACACACACACACACACACACACACACACACACACTAAATAAAATGTAATAAGAAATACTCAAATGTGTTTGTTTTGAACATGTCCACACATCTTTTCCTTGTCCCTATTCTGTAAACAACACAGTGTAGCAACCATTTACCAGGAGTTCACATTGCATTAGACTTGAGACATCATCTGGAGAGGTCTTGAAATCTACCGGAGGGTGCGTGTGGATTACCCACACGCATCCTGCCGTTCTGTGTAACCCTGGGAAGGATTCCAGTTAGCAAGTGGGCTCAAGCAAGCTCCCCAGGCAGCTGACCCACACAGGGTTCCAAGAGACCACAAACTTTGCACTCTGCTGGCAGGCAGGGTCATGCTGTCAATCTTACTGTCCCCAGGTGAGCCTGGATGCTGGAGTGCACAGGATACAGAAAAGGCATCTGGGCCCCCAGGACGCATTTGTCTCCCATCTGTGACTCTCCAGCCGTAAAGGCTGGCTAAGCATGTTCTCCACGACCCCCGCCTCCTGCAGAGGCACAGCACAGGCCTTTCCCACTCCCACTCCCCATCTCTCCCGTTGCCATCAACTGCACGAAGCCCGAAGCCCACGGAGCCCCTGACACAACCGTCTCTTTAAGAACTTATCTCATATTTTCAGAAATTGACGGTGGAAATTCAAAGTGATGGTGTGACATGATCACACTCACTTTCTGTAGTTAATCCTTCACGAGGGTCAGGCGGCCCTCTCTTCTCGGTGGCTCATTTGATTGTCACCTACCTTGCACAGAACCTCCCAGCCCCGAGCACTGTCTGCTGGGTTGACAGGCAGGCACAGTGCTGAACGCGGTGGAGGAATAACTGAATTAGAAGAAAGCTGCTGGCACTGTAATAAAGCGTTTAATGGACAGACAGCCTCTCTTGGCTTCCTTGGGGTAACACTAAATCCCTTTTTATTGTAGTTTGCACAGATGTTAGTGAGTTATCCATTTCTCTAATCATACTAGAAGTTGGCACATCCATCTTAAATAAGAAGACCAGCCCACTCGCTCTTAGGGAGTCCCTTTTTCTAATAAACCTGTGTCAGTTTCAGGTCAGTTTTACCAATACAAATAAAATTCAAACAAATAAAAAGTATATTGTCTCCATGATGAGATTTATATAATGATGTCCCTTAGCTCACTTTAAATTTACACAGGGAGTCACACCCTGCAGGAGCCCGTATTAGGGCCTGGACTTTCCTCCCACTTGGGGACACACACACACACACACACACACACTCAGAGTTTAGGCTATTACATCATACCAGGTCACAGTGGATCCTCTGGCACAGAACAGCCCTTGTCGACATTCTTATGTCAGCTGGGCTGTCTGGGGTCTGCCCTGAACTATCTCTGGGGAGGTCATAGGGTCACAGGTGACAGGCGACAGGGTTGTGATTAGGGGATGGGCACAAGAGGGAGTGGTGAGGTTTACTCTCTTGCCACAACCTATGGACCACCCAAAGATCTTTCTGGAAAAAAATTTTTTGCGTCTGTCCATGTGTTTGTGAAAAGGAGAATTGAGGGGGTGTTGAAAAGAACCCTACCCACCAAGGTGCTCCCAACTGCAACTTCTGTGGAACTGGAAAGGTCACCTGAAGTTCAGGCCAGGATAAATGATTGCTGTGGCGAGGGTTCCTTTTTCCCTTCTATGGAGCTGATGGGTTCACAGCGGTAGCTGAATCTTGATAGATTGGCAGCCGCTGAAAGGAAATGCTTAGCGGTGACCGGGGCAGGGCTGCACTTCAGCTCTGGGGGCAAAGGGTGGGAAGCTAAGGTCCCAGGGCTGGGAGGACCACGGAGGCCAGATGACAAAGCTGCCTCTGTCCCCGGCACAGAATGAGAGTGAGCGCAGGCCAGCATGGCCTCCTGGACGGGCTCCAAGGGTGGACTCTCCAATGCCACTGAGGCCCCACGGCCGCTGCCTCACATTTGTGCAACAAAATGACTGCTCTCTGGGGTCTCCCCCTGCCAGGGAGAAGGGCTGTCTCTGTTGTGTTTCCTGGTCCTACTGGCCACTTCATAAATCAAAGACGATGGGCCTTATGTTAACTATTTGATGTCCTGTGGCAAAGAGGGAAATAAGATTAGCAGTCCCCTGGGCAGGGGATGCAGAGAGCTGGGGAGCGATGGGAGCAGCACCTCACACTGTGACAGTTTCTAGGACGTTAACCTATCTCCAAACAAGATGATGACATCTATGAATTTGCTTGTTTACACGCCCACCCCCGTGGAGCTGAGGCCTGGAGTGACTTGATAAAGTTCCTTGTGAAAGGGAGCTGGGAAACTTTTTTCCTTCCGGTGGAATTCAGTTATTTTCACCCCCGTTCTTCTCCCTCACCCCCTACATCTGAAACCCTTCTTCTGGAGTTCCCATCTCACTTTCACATCCTTGTACGTGGTGTGTGTGTGTGTGTGTGTGTGTGTGTGTGTGTGTGTGTGTGTGTGTGTGTGTTTAACGTGAGTTACTTGCTTCGGTGGATAGGAGCTTACTTAGAGGAGCAGTGGCAACTGGCCTGTGACTACACCACTGGAGAAAATGACACTCCTCCTCCAACAGCCCAGTAGCAGGTATGGGACACCTACTTATGAATTGCCACCAAGAAGTCCCCAGAGATCCCCCAGGACAGTATAGGCTATTGCCACAGTCTGCCAGAATTCAACCATGACGCTCTGTTGCTGAGGACAATGCATACTTTGGTCACAGAAACTGCAATCTCATACCTCCCCAAGAGGCTCTGACTCTAGCCTGGACCTAGGAATACCTCCATTTCTTCACACACACACTCATCCAGCTTGTTATCAATGACGATACACAGGGCCTTTCCCAACCATCAGTTAGCTATGCTGCAGGTACCTGGGAACACAGGCAAGCATCTTGGACTTGACGTGTTCATGGATTCTACTCCTTTTTCATTGGGATAATGGTGAAATATTTGATATCACCTACCTGATGTTTTCACCCTCTCAGCTGCTCTTGTTGACGGCCTCCCTGAGGGCTCATGGGGCAGTGGTTTCCCAGTGGCTGGGATACACGAACGATGGTGGGCTTCAGCTTCTGTGCACTGCAGTGTTGATGTTCTGTGTCAGCCACTGGGTTGACTACTTTACATTGCTGTGACAAACAAAACACAGAACATCTGAGGATAGAACTCGAAGAGGGAAAGGTTTGCTTTGGCTCCGTTTCAGAGGTTCAATCTGTGGTCACTTGGCACCATTGCTTCCGGGCCCACATATGGTAAGGAAAGGCATCATGAAGGAGTTATAGCTGCAGGAGCAGGAAGACAGAGTAACCCCGTAAGGTCATGCCTCTAGCAAGGAGATGCACCCCGTAAGGTCATGCCTCCAGCAGGGAGACGCATCCCGTAAGGTCATGCCTCTAGCAAGGAGATGCACCCCGTAAGGTCATGCCTCCAGCAGGGAGACTCACCCCGTAAGGTCATGCCTCCAGCAGGGAGACTCACCCCGTAAGGTCATGCCTCCAGCAGGGAGACTCACCCCGTAAGGTCATGCCTGCACCCCGTAAGGTCATGCCTCCAGCAGGGAGACTCACCCCGTAAGGTCATGCCTCCAGCAGGGAGACTCACCCCGTAAGGTCATGCCTCCAGCAGGGAGACTCACCCCGTAAGGTCATGCCTGCACCCCGTAAGGTCATGCCTCCAGCAGGGAGACTCACCCCGTAAGGTCATGCCTCCAGCAGGCACCCCGTAAGGTCATGCCTCACCCCGTAAGGTCATGCCTCCAGCAGGGAGACTCACCCCGTAAGGTCATGCCTGCACCCCGTAAGGTCATGAGCGCACCCCGTAAGGTCATGCCTCCAGCAGGGAGACTCACCCCGTAAGGTCATGCCTCCAGCAGGGTAAGGTCATGCCTCCAGCAGGGAGACGCACCCCGTAAGGTCATGCCTCCAGCAGGGAGAGCGCACCCCGTAAGGTCATGCCTCCAGCAGGGAGACGCACCCCGTAAGGTCATGCCTCTAGCAAGGAGACTCACCCCGTAAGGTCATGCCTCCAGCATCGAGACACACCCCGTAAGGTCATGCCTCTAGCAAGGAGATGCACCCCGTAAGGTCATGCCTCCAGCAGGGAGACGCATCCCGTAAGGTCATGCCTCCAGCAGGGAGACGCATCCCGTAAGGTCATGCCTCCAGCAGGGAGACTCACCCCGTAAGGTCATGCCTCCAGCAGGGAGACTCACCCCGTAAGGTCAGCCTCCAGCTGGAGACGCACCCCGTAAGGTCCGCCTCCAGCAGGGAGACTCACCCCGTAAGGTGCCTCCAGCAGGAGAGCACCCCGTAAGGTCATGCCTCCAGCGTAAGGTCATGCCTCCAGCAGGGAGACGCACCCCGTAAGGTCATGCCTCCAGCAGGGAGACTCACCCCGTAAGGTCATGCCTCCAGCAGGGAGACGCACCCCGTAAGGTCATGCCTCCAGCAGGGAGACGCACCCCGTAAGGTCATGCCTCCAGCAGCACCCCGTAAGGTCATGCCTCTAGCAAGGAGATGCACCCCGTAAGGTCATGCCTCCAGCAGGGAGACGCACCCCGTAAGGTCATGCCTCTAGCAAGGAGACTCACCCCGTAAGGTCATGCCTCCAGCATCGAGACACACCCCGTAAGGTCATGAGCAAGGAGGCACCCCGTAAGGTCATGCCTCCAGCAGGGAGACGCATCCCGTAAGGTCATGCCTCCAGCAGGGAGACGCATCCCGTAAGGTCATGCCTCCAGCAGGGAGACTCACCCCGTAAGGTCATGCCTCCAGCAGGGAGACTCACCCCGTAAGGTCACGCCTCCAGCTGAGAGACGCACCCCGTAAGGTCACGCCTCCAGCAGGGAGACTCACCCCGTAAGGTCATGCCTCCAGCAGGGAGACGCACCCCGTAAGGTCATGCCTCCAGCAGGGAGACGCACCCCGTAAGGTCATGCCTCCAGCAGGGAGACGCACCCCGTAAGGTCATGCCTCCAGCAGGGAGACTCACCCCGTAAGGTCATGCCTCCAGCAGGGAGACTCACCCCGTAAGGTCATGCCTCCAGCAGGGAGACTCACCCCGTAAGGTCATGCCTCCAGCAGGGAGACTCACCCCGTAAGGTCATGCCTCCAGCAGGGAGACGCACCCCGTAAGGTCATGCCTCCAGCAGGGAGACTCACCCCGTAAGGTCAGCCTCCAGCTCACCCCGTAATGCCTCCAGCAGGGAGACTCACCCCGTAAGGTCATGCCTCCAGCAGGGAGACGCACCCCGTAAGGTCATGCCTCCAGCAGGGAGACGCACCCCGTAAGGTCATGCCTCCAGCAGGGAGACGCACCCCGTAAGGTCATGCCTCCAGCAGGGAGACGCACCCCGTAAGGTCATGCCTCCAGCAGGGAGACTCACCCCGTAAGGTCATGCCTCCAGCAGGGAGACTCACCCCGTAAGGTCATGCCTCCAGCAGGGAGACTCACCCCGTAAGGTCATGCCTCCAGCAGGGAGACGCACCCCGTAAGGTCATGCCTCCAGCAGGGAGACTCACCCCGTAAGGTCATGCCTCCAGCAGGGAGACGCACCCCGTAAGGTCATGCCTCCAGCAGGGAGACTCACCCCGTAAGGTCATGCCTCCAGCAGGGAGACTCACCCCGTAAGGTCATGCCTCCAGCAGGGAGACTCACCCCGTAAGGTCATGCCTCCAGCAGGGAGACGCACCCCGTAAGGTCATGCCTCCAGCAGGGAGACTCACCCCGTAAGGTCATGCCTCCAGCAGGGAGACGCACCCCGTAAGGTCATGCCTCCAGCAGGGAGACTCACCCCGTAAGGTCATGCCTCCAGCAGGGAGACTCACCCCGTAAGGTCATGCCTCCAGCAGGGAGACGCACCCCGTAAGGTCATGCCTCCAGCAGGGAGACGCACCCCGTAAGGTCATGCCTCCAGCAGGGAGACGCACCCCGTAAGGTCATGCCTCCAGCAGGGAGCACCCCGTAAGGTCATGCCTCCAGCAGGGAGACGCACCCCGTAAGGTCATGCCTCCAGCAGGGAGACGCACCCCGTAAGGTCATGCCTCCAGCAGGGAGCACCCCGTAAGGTCATGCCTCCAGCAGGGAGACACCCCGTAAGGTCATGCCTCCAGCAGGGAGACGCACCCCGTAAGGTCATGCCTCCAGCAGGGAGACTCACCCCGTAAGGTCATGCCTCCAGCAGGGAGACGCACCCCGTAAGGTCATGCCTCCAGCAGGGAGACGCACCCCGTAATGCCTCCAGCAGGGAGACGCACCCCGTAAGGTCATGCCTCCAGCAGGGAGACGCACCCCGTAAGGTCATGCCTCCAGCAGGGAGACGCACCCCGTAAGGTCATGCCTCCAGCAGGGAGCACCCCGTAAGGTCATGCCTCCAGCAAGGCCCCGTAATGCCTCCAGCAGGGAGACGCACCCCGTAAGGTCACGCCTCCAGCAGGCATCCCGTAAGGTCACGCCTCCAGCAGGGAGAGGCATCCCGTAAGGTCATGCCTCCAGCAGGGAGACGCATCCCGTAAGGTCATGCCTCCAGCAGGGAGACGCACCCCGTAAGGTCATGCCTCCAGCAGGGAGACTCACCCCGTAAGGTCATGCCTCCAGCAGGGAGACGCACCCCGTAAGGTCATGCCTCCAGCAGGGAGCACCCCGTAAGGTCATGCCTCCAGCAGGGAGACTCACCCCGTAAGGATGCCTCCAGCAGGCATCCCGTAAGGTCATGCCTCCAGCAGGGAGACGCACCCCGTAAGGTCATGCCTCCAGCAGGGAGACTCACCCCGTAAGGTCATGCCTCCAGCAGGGAGACACACCCCGTAAGGTCATGCCTCCAGCAGGGAGACGCACCCCGTAAGGTCATGCCTCCAGCAGGGAGACGCACCCCGTAAGGTCATGCCTCCAGCAGGGAGACGCACCCCGTAAGGTCACGCCTCCAGCAGGGAGAGGCATCCCGTAAGGTCACGCCTCCAGCAGGGAGAGGCATCCCGTAAGGTCATGCCTCCAGCAGGGAGACGCACCCCGTAAGGTCATGCCTCCAGCAGGGAGACGCACCCCGTAAGGTCATGCCTCCAGCAGGGAGACGCACCCCGTAAGGTCATGCCTCCAGCAGGGAGATCACCCCGTAAGGTCATGCCTCCAGCAGGGAGACGCACCCCGTAAGGTCATGCCTCCAGCAGGGAGACTCACCCCGTAAGGTCATGCCTCCAGCAGGGAGACGCACCCCGTAAGGTCATGCCTCCAGCAGGGAGACGCATCCCGTAAGGTCATGCCTCCAGCAGGGAGACGCACCCCGTAAGGTCATGCCTCCAGCAGGGAGACTCACCCCGTAAGGTCATGCCTCCAGCGCACCCCGTAAGGTCATGCCTCCAGCCATCCCGTAAGGTCATGCCTCCAGCAGGGAGACGCACCCCGTAAGGTCATGCCTCCAGCAGGGAGACGCACCCCGTAAGGTCATGCCTCCAGCAGGGAGCACCCCGTAAGGTCATGCCTCCAGCAGGGAGACGCACCCCGTAAGGTCATGCCTCCAGCAGGGAGACGCACCCCGTAAGGTCATGCCTCCAGCAGGGAGACTCACCCCGTAAGGTCATGCCTCCAGCAGGGAGACGCACCCCGTAAGGTCATGCCTCCAGCAGGGAGACACACCCTGTAAGGTCATTCCTCCAATGACTTTCTTCCTCCAATCAGCTCCCACTTCCTAATGGCTCCTTGAGCTATGAACTTATCGAGACATTCTTCTGTTGACATAGTTAGGCCATCATGGTGCGACCATTTAATAGCAGCCCGTGTGGTGCTGTTAAAATTTGCCCTGTGTGGAGCGCTCTCTCTCTCTCTCTCTCTCTCTCTCTCTCTCTCTCTCTCTCTCTCTCTTTCTTTCTCTCTCTCTCTCTCTCCTCTCTCTCTCTCTCTGCTATCAATCCAATGCCATCTCTAGTCCCGTGCTGTCGTCAATATGACCACTGTCTGCCAATGCCGGGCTGACCCATCATTCATTGAGGGACAATAAAGGCACACTGGGAGCAACAGTGCAACACAGCACCCTGGAGAGGCGCCTCGTCCCCCAGGGGCTTCTGCTTGAATACACTGCAGGCAGTGAGGTCAGAGAGCACGCCTCACCCAGGCACACACGGGCAGCACCGAATGTTCTCAGCGGCTTATTTCAAACAAACAAGATGTTGTAATTTCAGAGGTGGACACGTCGAGGACCACCTGGTGGGAACTGGGAAGTGGATATGACCATATTCTGATGTATACTTGTATGGAATTCTCAAAGAATGGAGAGAGTTTAAAACCTGTTCCCTTTGGTGGCACAGGTGACTTGAAGGTATGCACATGTAGAGGGTTAGAATTCGTCAGAAGTGTATACACACGAGAACATACACACATACACACATACACAGCCTTCTAGGGGGTTATAAACATTTTTGGTTTTGCCTTTTAAAGGGTTTTAGTGTGTGTGTGTGTGTGTGTGTGTGTGTGTGTGTGTGTGTGTGTGTGTAACCCAACTGTCCTTTCTTTCAAAACCTTGGCAGCTGAAGCCTTTTCTGAATCTCTTGGCCTTCTGCTGCTGTCCATCTGGGGAAATCAGGCATGTATGAAGTCTAAAACCTTTCCATACGTGTACCCACAGAGTGGGGAGGTATAGGTGGCACAGTGGGGCATCCTGTGAAACTCACTCTCCATCAGTACTGAGATACCTAGCCATGACCCTGCTAGGCAGAAGTAAGGTCATTTGAAGTTTTCTAACACAGTGCCAGGAGGGTACGAGGTCACCGACTGGCTCTATCTAGGACCTGCCTAGTTTGCATCCCAAAGTGCAAATATCTGATTCGGAATTTAAGTTCAGTTCTTAAAACAGACACTTCTCCTTGTTGCCTGTGTGACTTTGTGTCCATTGCTAACCCTCTCTGTTCTTCAACGGCCTTTCTCATGAGATGCAATTCACAACAGTCTCTTTTCTAGAGAGTTTTTATAAAGATGAAAGCAATTAACACGGTGGCCCAGACCTTGACACAGTATGAGCTCTTGGTAGGTGTGAGCTACTGCTGTCCTGTTGTTCATGTCTGTGGGCTCAGTGTGACCCTGCTTTCTTCAAATGTGACTTTTAAGATCCCTCCATTCTCAAAGCCAGTTCTGGTGAACAAAGCAGGTTCATATGCTGTCATGCCGTCTAGTAGAGATTCAGGGAAGCCTCTGGGTCCACATCAATGTACAACTAGGCATGAGGTAGTTATGCTTGTCACTTCATTACTCAGGAATTCTACATTCAAGCTACACAGTGATTTGTTGATCAGTCTCAGAACATAATAGCATAATGAAACCTTCCTTGCCTTGAAAACAAAAGGACAAATGGCTTTGATTAGTGTTATAGTACTTACCTAGAATCCCCCAGGGAGGGGCTGGGGGCGTGGCTCAGTGGTAGAGTCCCTGCCTAGAATCCCCCAGTGAGGGGCTGGGGGCGTGGCTCAGTGGTAGAGTCCCTGCCTAGAGTCCCCCAGTGAGGGGTTGGGGGGTGTGGCTCCTAACTATCATCTCTAATACTGCAAAAATGAATTAACCAATAACAAAAATACTTTAAGTCAATTGTGAGATACAAAATAAAGATCTTTTATAAATACTCAGGACAAGGGATACTGTTTTTAACATGGAAAAGAACAGAATTGATGTTTCAGATGGAATTAAACCTGGCTGCTATTGTTGGTGATTTTGTCGTTGTTTATTGTTTTCTGTTTATTTCTCTTTCGAGACTATATCTCACTGTGTAGCTCTGGCTGGCTTAGAACTGGCTATGTAGGCAAGACTGGCCTGGAATTCACAGAGGTTCATCTGCCTCTACCTCCTGAGTTCTGGGATTAAGAGTGTACTAAAATGCGTGTTGATTTAAAGGCAGCGATAGGATCCAGAGAAGTTGGTAACCCACTGTGGTCATGGAGGTCCCTAGACATAAGAAAAAGGAAGCTATAGACTTCTCTTTCTGGTTTCAGATGCCAAGAGGCTAGATCTGTGTAAACCCATTCTCATTGGCCTTGAAACTGGGTGACCAGGCAAGCAGTTCTGGAGCTATCCTGAGCCTTGGCAATTCATGAAGACAGATTCTGCCCTGGAGGCCCCTCCATTCCCAGGCAAACTGGTCTTGGCCTGGGGCATTAGTTAGTTTGGATAATGTGATAGAAACAGCATCACAGAGGAAAGGCTTACAGTTTCAGAGGGTTCAGTCTATCCTCCCAAGGAGAGATCGGGACAGGAAGCAGGGCAGGGCTGTGGCCTCCTAGTTAAACAGCCATCACTACCCAAGAACCAAGCATTCAAACACTCAAGCCTGTGAGGGACATTTCGAACTTCAACCTCAGCACCCTGTAATGCCTGTGTAGGCACTCTGGCCTGCAAAGTGGTGCAATAATAAATGTGTGTTGTTTTAAGCCTCCCAGTCGGCAGTAATTTGTTATAGCCAGGATAGAAAATGAATATACCAATATACCAAATATTATCATTTCAACATGCAATCAATATGGCAAATTATTAATGGGATCTATGGCATTTTCTTGTTTTAAAAAATGCATTAAGCCTTTGAAACCCAGCATTTGTTTTCCGTTGACAGTCTGTTTTGTTTTGGCCTAGTCACATTTCAAGTGTTTAATGGCTGTGTACGGCTGGACAGTTGTTTGGATAGCTCTTCTCTGATGAGCCCCCTGCTGAGAGATGACGTCAGAACTGGACACACCAAATCATACACCGTCTTTGTAAACCCCGCTTGTTCATGTATTTCAAATATTTGGTCTGCCCTTAGCTTTAGTCCAGAGGTCTGTCACTGGCAGGTGGTTTGATACGCCAGGAAAGGGAACTCCAAAATAGCCCATGCTTTGTAGTAGTTCATGTTTTTAATCCCAGCACTCAGAAGCCAGGCCCTTGTGAGTCTGAGGCCAGCCAAGTCTACATAATAAAACCCTGCCTCAAACAACCAAACCAACCAAATAAAACAGTCTATGCCTCAACCACCACCGTCTGATGAGGGATGTCCTTCTGTATGCTGTGGCTATGGGTTGCTTTTATTTGTTGATTGATAAAGCTGGTTTGACCAATGCCAGAATAGAGCCAGGTGGGAAATCCAAACAAAGATACAGAGAGAAAGGAGTCAGAGTCGGTGAGATGCCTCGTAGTTGCCAGGGAAGCAAGATGTGATGTAGCAAGCCACAAGCCTCATGGTAAAATGTAGAATATTAGAAATGGGTTAATTGTGAGAGCTAGTCAGTGATACGCCTGAGCCATTGGTCAAACAATTATATGTAATGTTAAGCCTTAGAGTGGTTATTTGGGCACTGGTGGGTGGGATGAGAAACCCCCAACTACAACAGTCTGTGTCTCAGAGTCTTTACCAGTCCCAGGAAGGGTGTGGTTTTGACATATTTATCATTTTGAACCTGCACAATAGAAGGGATGAATGGCTGTCACAAGTCTGAATCTATTTCCTACCATCTACCACAGTTAGACCCATGAGTTAGAATGGTCCTCAGGCAGCCTCTCTGAGCCATCTCCCCATACTTTCCACATAACCCCACAGCACTTATACAGTAATCTGCCTCTGGCCTGCAATACTATATTCTTTACCGTGTTTAAAGAAAATGTTTAAAAAAAAAAAACAGTGTACTTTCCCAGTGACAATCTAAGGAGCACATATTCCAGGGATCTGAAGGTACATTTGGGCCATTTACCTTCTATTACAACTCCTCAATTCTTCTCTCCTGGAATAAAAACCATCATAGATTTTTACATGCAGGAGTCCATAGATGCTTACCAATAAAAAAACCTTACTTATAAAATCAAGAGGACATGATCTGGTCCTCCAGCCTTGCTATTTGGACTCCTCTTGTATTTGAGCTGTTGCATAATACTCCACTCTTTAAATACAGCAAGAATCTTTTTAAAGCAACATTCTATTAATTGTTCGAAAGTTTTATATGATGTATTTGGAGCTTGCACCCTTGCAGCTCCCCAGCTGGTAGTGGGATGTCATGCCCACCTTCTCCCCTCACCCTCCACCCCGCCCCATGTGCTGGTATTTTGTCTGGCTAGAGGTTAGCAAGAACTTTTAACCCATCACACCAGGGACATTAGATAGCTTGAAGCCACTACCCCCAATTAAAGTCCCAGTGTATACTTTCCTCATAGCAATCTTATGGCCACCTGCACCAAAGTTTCTTGAAGTTAAATTCCTTTAAGAGGTTGCTGGGATAGTCGGCATCCTTCCAGCTCAATATCTAGAACTGGATTGCTCCCTCATATGGTCGTTCCAATTGACCCTCTGCCCAAGGCAGGAGAACCTCCATTATCAATTGTTATCCCTTTGGCCCCGTATTATTACCTAAGGGACTCCTGAGCCTGGTGACACCTGGCAACAGGACATGTCTGCCAACCCTGTCCTCTCCATCCCATCTCCCTCTTCTGGTCCTTGGCTCCTTGCTAGTTGGAAGTGGATGCTGCAGCCTATAGTTAGGCAAAGGACCATTCAGTCTGCAGCGTGTGTTAAAGCATGACATGTAGGGATGGTCTTGCATTTTATTGTACCTTGTTAGGTTCAACAGATAAAACAGACTGCACTTTATCTTTAAAGGGAAAAGAGAAAAAAATGTAAGAAAGAAATCCACAAAGCACTTGGCTTTGACACTGATGACCTGGGAATGATTTTGCAACTTGGAAAATCAATGTCTTGGCCTTATAACATCGTTTCAGAGGTGCGATCACTAGAGAAGATGGCGCTCCCATTGAGATCGCTGAACCTGTGCCGCTGGATAATGATCCAGGAGTCAAAGCCTCTTCGCATTAAATAGACACCTGAGAGTCTTCTGATATCGGCTTAAGCTTGCTACTGACCAGGTCTGGTTCAGGAGCATGGACAGCCTCCCGGGAATGGCTTGTTCGTTTACACGGAGGGCATAAAGCAGGAAGTCTCATCCCTTTCAGGAAAATGCATTTGGTCACTAGAATCCTTGATTTAAGATCTGAAATTCAACTCCCCTCCCCTCCCCTCCCCTCCCCTCCCTTCCCCTCCCCTCCCCTCCTCGCTTTTCAACCATGTAACATTTATTGAAGACATATTAGTTACGTTTCTTGTTGCTGTGACCAAATTCCTGGAAAACAAGAGCTTAGGGAAGGAAAGTTGTTTTGTTTTTGTTTTTTTTTGTGGCAGCGGTGGGGGTGGTGGGGAAGTCATCGCAGCAGGAGCATGAGGCCCTTGGTCACATTACAGCCACAGCAAGGAAGCAGAGGATACAAACCACGCGCTGAGCTCACTTCCTCCATCTTTTTTAAGTCTGGGGCTCTAGCACACGCGCTGGGCCCACTTATGCTCAGGCTGGCCTCCCCTGCTTTATCACATCCAGTGTCATGTCTCTTAGGTGATTTCAAATCAAATCAGATTGACAGCGGCCACTAACCATCAAAACTATTATGTGCTAGGTGCCCTAATCGTAATGGCTAAAAGTCCTGTGTTGATGGTTATAACCGACAGAAGTCCAGTCTTGAAGCACACACTCTTGTTCGAGGAAGGCGTAACAGACAGCAGGCAGATACACGACTGAAAACCTTTGTTGTTTATTTTTAAGCTTTTATTTACATTTATTTTATGCTGAACCTATTCCTGTGACTTTCCTTCAGTTTCTTAGAGGGTGTCTTTTTCCTCTGGGCACACGCCTCTTCCACTGCGGGAATAGTTTGTTCCTTCTCAGTGTGGCAGGGCAGCTCCTGCATGACTTGCATGGATTCTATGACATCTTGGGTGCTCTGTTAATCTGGGCATGTCCAGTGACTAGAAGTTCTACACCCAAACCATTAAGTTCAGCACTCCATTCTGCATTGTAAAGTACATGCAGCAAAAATTCAGTATTTTTCTTGGGGGTTGGTCACTGATCATGTGTCTGGAACCATTGTTTGGCCTGGGCACACTCTCCTGGCTCCACTGTTAGCCTTAAAGAATGACACACTGGCTTCTTTGAAGCAACAGTTTGGGTACTTAGTGGGTTTTGGATATTTGTACCTGTGCTGGTTGGCTTTCTAATGCCGTGATTAACATCATGACCAAAAACAGCTTAGGGAGGAAAGGGTTTATTTAGCTCACACTTTCACATCACTGTCCATCATCGAAGGAAGTCAGGACAGGAACTCAAGCAGGGCAGGAACCCAGAGGCAGGAGCTGACGCAGAGGCCATGGAGGGTGCTGCCGACTGGCTTGCTCCTCGTGACTTACTCGGCCTGTTTTCTTATAGAACCCAGGACCACCATTCCACGAATGGCTCCACCCACAATGGCTGGATCCTCCCCCCATCAATCACTAATTAAGAAATTCCCTACAGCAGAATTTTATGGAGCCATTATTTTTTCAACAGAGGTTCCCTCCTTTCAGATAACTCTAGCTTGTGTCAAGTTGACATAAAATGAGCCAGCACAGGAAGGGAAAAGGTTTGACTCACACTTGTGACCACAGTAGATCACTGAGGGAAGTCCCAGCACAAACTGAAGGCAGGAATCTGGTGGCAAGTGAAGGGACCAGCTTCCCTTTTGGCAGCCATAACGGCCGAACACGTGCTTCTATGACCTTGTCCTAGACACTAGGACTAGTCATAGTCAGATGCCTGCCTCGTGACAAGGAACCAATCAGAAGTTAGCTGGTGGCACTATGCTTTACTACCCTGGGTGTGCTTTACGGACAAGCACACAACAATGACGCGCAGAGCATAGCAACCACCCTGGGAGGGCCTATGGGCCATAACAACCAGTTGGCCAATCAACACAGGGCAAGCCCTCCAAGGCTGGAGGCATACCAATCCTGAGCCTGTGCATACCCCTAGACACTCCCCTTACGCTGCCCTACAAGATCTCTCGGGAGCCCCTAGGAGCTGTCTTTTGCGAGCCATCCACCATGGTGGGTGGGTGAAAGACCTGAGCTAACATGGGGTTAGCTTGTTAAATTACAATAAAGCCTCATGCAGTTTGCAGCAAGCTCTGGAATCGGCCTAGTGATTGGGGTGACCTCGGTCGTGGCCTGGGACCCTGGATACCTGAGTTTTCCGGGGGTCTAACACAAGAACTCAAGAAACACTATTTACTGGCTTGTACCCATGGCTTTCTCAGACTGTTTTCTTACAGAGCCAGGACCACCAGCCCAGGGTGGTTTTGCCCACAGCAGTCTGGACTCCCCTCAAAAGTCATTGACTAAGAAATTGTCCCACAGACTTGCCTATAGTCCAGTATGACAAAAGAAATTCCTCAAATGATGCCCCTTCATGTTCTTAGATGACTCAAACTTGTGTCAAGTTGACAAAAAAGCTAACCAACATTGTACTCTTGAGGTTCTGTTCATCTTCATGGGTGTTCTTAAAGTGAAGGTGAAGATCTGAACTTCTCTTATGTGTGTATGTATTTGAGACAGGGACTCACCGTATCCCTGGCTGGCCTGAAACTCACTAGGTAGACCAGAACTTACTGAGATCCCCTGCCTCTGCCCCTTCAATCCTAGAATGAACTCCAGGCTTGAACCTTTTGATTTGTTGGATTATTTTTAGGGTCCTCTGGATCAAGAGACTAGCTCACCATGTTCACAGGTCACCCCAGGACAGGAAGCTGTCAATTATTTTCATTGTATGACAGTTATATTGCAGGAATTGAAGTTTTCATTCTGTGGTGCCATCTTCAACAGATGGGCCCTGTGATAGGTAAGGCTGATCGATGAAAGAGATGCAAAACAATGACCACTAGACCATGATTCAATGTGAATTCTTACTGTGTATTGTGTATGTACTTATTCCTGATGGTATTGTTAACATGATTGTGATGGGCTCTGTTCCAGGGACCTGGAGGATGCCTCTCAGGTTCAGTTCTAAGCCATTGGGATGTAGTGATGGAATATATATACATATATTTGGTTTTTCAAGACAGGGTTTCTCTGTGGCTTTGGAGGCTGTCCTGGAACTAGCTCTTGTAGACCAGGCTGGTCTTGAACTCAGAGATCCACTTGCCTCTGCCTCCCGAGTGCTGGGACTAAAGGCGTGTGCCACCAACTGCCCGGCGATGGATAATATTTTTTAGAAAATTCGTTTTTATTATATTTGTGTGTCCACATGAGTGCAGTGCCCATGGAGGCCAGAAGAGGGCGTGGGATCCCCTGGAGCTGGATCTACAGGCAATTGGGGGCACTTGAGACTGAGAAGCAGAGGCAGGCCCTCTGGAAGAGCAGCAAGTGCTCTTGACGTTTGAGCCATTCCCCAGCCACCTATTATGGTTGCTGTTGACTTTCCAACTTGAGTGGATTGAGAGTCGCCTAGGTGACTATTGAAGCAAACTTCTGGGTGTTCCTGTGTTGGTGTATATGGTCATGATAAGGCCATGAGGGCTGTAACCTAATGAATACTTTGGCCTTTTGATGGACTAAAAAATCAGAACAGATGACTGGGAGGTTGTGAGATTGTGCTTGAACGAGGTGGCTCACTGGACTGTGACTTTGAAGGGTATATATTATTTTTTCTGGGGCCTCTCCCTGCCTCCTCTCCTCTCCACTTCCAAACTGCTAGGTTATGACTTTGTGTCTTCACCACACCCTTCTGCCATAATATTTGCCTCAGCAGAGGCCCAGAAAGGCTGTAGCCAGCCAGCTATGGACTGTAAGCGCTGAAGCCATGAGCCAAATAAATCGTTCCTCCATTCAAACATTTCCTCTAAGGTGTTTGTCATCTAACTGGTGGCTCAGAAGAACGACGGGAGGGAAGTGTGAGGCCAGGGAAGGCTCACTGCAGGACAGAAGCCAGGACAGATGTCAAGTCATGAAGGGCATCAGAAAGTGAGGAGCGGACTTTCGTCTGACTGATATCTAACGCCTGTCTTTAAACAGTGATGGCAAAAGATGTTCTCCGAGGTACCCCGAAGGCACAGCGATTTGAAAGAGTGGCTCTGGCCCTTTGGCCCACGCTGGTACCTAATGCATAGTGGAGGCTCTGTAAAAGACTATCCCATGGATTGTACAAATTATTGAGGTCCCAGGATTCAGAAAGTTGTATCCTCAAATGCAAGTCCCCATGATTCCATTTTCTAGAAGGGTGGTCACTCTGAGACAGAAAGCTGGGTTGGGAAATCTTGACAGAAGCACACGTTGAAGCTGTGTTTTTCTTAAGTTGAGAACTGCTGTGATTTGGAGGCAAAATTCCGACATTTATTATGTACTATGCTTTTCCATGACAGAATGAACATCCACTGAGAATGAAGGCCAGAATGTCTGAGATTGGACACATCTGTGTCTCTTGGTTGTTGGGGTCAAATTGGTGTCTTTAGTGCACAATTCAGGTATCAGTGTTAATTACCAATACGTAATCAGGTAATGGTTAGGATATTTTATTTAGGGAAATTGCCTTACTTACAGAGTTCCCTAGCCAATTGGCAGGAAAGCAGAGCAAGCTGAAGCAGAAGGGAAAAGAGAGACTACCATGTGCATTCCCTAACTCTTTAAACTTCTTCCAAGTCACTCTGACATCACCTTGACCACGCAATAACGGGCGTGGTCAGGCACACCTGTAGCCAACCCTTAGGAGGTATGATCATGGTGTCTCCCTACATTCAGTGTTAGACTTCCATATGGATGAGACCAATTTACTCCACCACCCTTAATGGGAGGGGCCACAGACAGATATGTCCGAAGGAGAGCAAAGGAAGACTCTAAGGCTGAGTAAAGGTTGCTTTAGTCTAGGCAGGGTAGTTGGTAAGCTCTCCAACAGTTCAATTGTGTTATTGTGCCTACTGGATGAAGGGAGGGAAAACCGTAGTCACATGTCCATGCAGTCAGAGACGTGTGACTCAGTAGTTTCAGCAATGTGCAAGAATAGAGCATACTTAATAAACCTATGTGGTATGTTCTGGGCCATGTAATGATTATATAAGCATAGACATACTTATATGAATTATACTATTGTAACTACAACAATAAACTACAACACATAAATGTACATTATATACAAAATACATAATAATTATAACAATACATTGTGTAAAAATATTTATAGTTATATGACGTAATCCATGGTTTCTAGGGCCATGATGTGGAAAAAAAGGATGAGGTTAAGTCAAACAAATGATGAAAGAGACGTGGTAACCTCAAGCTGGAGGCGGTTCTTGTTGGTATGTTTCATTGGTGGTGATGAGACTCACCTTGCCCTCTGTAGGAAGGTGCTCTACCACTGAATCATTTAAGAATAACAATCAAGGTAGAATACTGCACCACTCTCTTATCACAAGTATGACAAGCTCTGCAACACCCGACTGTAGTAAACAGATGAACCCCAACGGCTTGATTGTGTGACACAAGAATTCCCAATCTATAAATCCAGCCCACGTGAAAGCACACCGAGAAACGAGTCAGCCATGGCACACATGGCTGAGAAGCTGCTGTATTTGGTCACCTAGATGTCACCAATATTCACAGTTTCAATGGCCTGAGGCTTTTATTTATGTGTAATGATACTATAGATTTTCTGAAGTCTGAACACCAGGGCTGTGTTGACCTGAACATAGAGATCACTTCTTTGGCTCCACAGCAGGAAAGGGGTTCTAGTCAAGGAAAGCGTGATGGTTAAGCTTGATCGTGAACTTGATTGGACTGAAAGACACGAGGTAGGTTAGTAAAGCATCTTAGCGTGTGTCTGTGGTGACGTTTCTAGAGACATTGAGATCACAGGGCTCCTGGCCTAACCAAGGAATTAATACCTTGATGGATTCACAAGGAAATGTCGTTACTGGGAGGTGTTAGGAGTTGGGTTTTGTTGAAGGGAATGCATCACTGTGGCTGTGTCCTGATGACCTGGTCCTTCCTAGGACCTCTTTCTCAGGTTCTCATCTGGCGAACGTGCCCCCTTTATACAGGATATTCTACCCAGAAACAGCAGAGCTGGTGGGGATGAATAGAACCTTTGAAACCATGAGCCAAAAATGAACCTTCCTTCCCTAAAGTCATGTTTCTGAGCTATTCTGTCACAGCGGTGAGGAACATTACCCAGAAAGACATGGAATCCATGATACTTCTCTTTTAGCTTCTGTGACTCCCTCGGAGCTCCCGTCAACAGAGAGAAGAATGACAGGTACGCCAAGTCACGTGGGGAATGGAAATGGCCTGGGTACCGGGCATGGCCAGATAGGCATTTTTGTATGCCTGGCAATCCAGGGAGGGTAACCACAGTCCCGCTCCTCCCCCAAAAATCCTTTCCAAGGAAACAGCCCTGGCCGTGTTCAGGATCCCAGAGCTACGGTGTGTAGATGTTCCCATGAACATGTGCGGGAAGCAGATGTGAGCAGATTAGAATAACATCGTCAAAGGCTGAATCCGAGATCAAGTTCCCCAAGTCTGGTATGGATCTATTCCTTTCTTACCCTGGAGGTACTTTCTCAGTCCACAGGTCACCCCCAGTTTGTGGCAGTCGTGTTAGCAAACACAAAACCAGGCCCAGAAGATGGGAGTACAAGGGACAGGAGCACTGGCCACACCCCCAGTGCACACACAAGTTCACACGTGTGCACATTTGAGCACACTGCTGTCAGAGGAGGGGTCTCATGTTCCAACTGGAGAGGTACCCGGTCCACACATCCGAGTCCTCAGAAACTCCTTGGAAAGGTTCCACAGTGGGACTTCTTTCTTTCTTTCTTTCTTTCTTTCTTTCTTTCTTTCTTTCTTCCTTCCTTCCTTCCTTCCTTCCTTCCTTCCTTCCTTCCTTCCTTCCTTCCTTCCTTCCTTCCTTCCTTTCTTTCTTTCTTTCTTTCTTTCTTCCTTTCTTTCCTTCTCCTTCTTGTTTCACAAGTCAGAGTTCTCAGTCTGCAGAACTGTCTCCTGAGAAATTTACAGGGAGAATTGACTCTCTGTCTCCACAAAGCCATGAAGGAAAGAGTGTAAGTGATAATTGTATGCACAGTTCAAAATATTTTAAACGAGCTTGCTCTGACAAAGAACTAAGTTATGAAGTTAACTTTTGTATGTGCGTGAATAATTAAAGTATTGTCACCACTTTAAATTATCATCCATTGTTAACTTACATCATTAAATCTTACCTCTTTGCTAAAGAATAATGAAAAAAATGCACTTAATTAGCAGTTATTGCGAGCTCCAGGCCATTGATAATGCCAGCCTCAGCCTGAATTTCACAAGTGTTCTGTGTTTCCTTCCCTGTTGTTGGGTTGGGAAATGAAGCCCCAGGTAGCTTGAGGGACCTGGCAGGTCGTCCCACATGAGGGCGAATCCCCCCTAGAAAACGTGTTCATTTGGAATCGGCCAATCACATCAGTGTGTGGCTTCTATGTACAGGATAGTGGAGGGGTCCCAGCCGGAGCCTTTGTTCTGATGAAACATCCTCGGTCTTTGCCATGTTGGTGAATAAGCCCCTCCCTCCGCCATCCTGTCTTCAACCTTGGAACTGTCCTTTTCGGGGGCTGAGGAGAGGGGGACTGGCTCAGAAGAACGGAGTTTGGGGTGATTCTTTCCAGGTGGGGAGGAAGACGATGCCAGTTAATTTCCTTGTTGTTTCGATGAAAGAGGTGCTGGTTTTTTTGTTGTTGTTTTTTTCTTTCCCGTGGATATTGTTAAAGAGCTTTGCCAGGCCTGAGAGGACCACGCAGCATTCTTGAGATAAAATAAGGCCAATCAGTAGAATAATGAGGAAAGTAATATCTCCCCCGAGAGGCTGATGGGGTTTTCATCAAATCAGCCAACCTTTCCCCGTCACTTATACCGTCATGCACTCCAGCCAGGCCCAGTCTCCTGCCTCCTCTCCTGCCCCTCTCTGTCAGACTTCCCGGTGCTTATTGCTGACGAGCGAATCTGAGGGGCCTGGGAAATTGATGTGCATTGGGTTCCTCCTCTTATTTTGTTCTTTCTGCCACTGCTGGGAATTGAACCTGGAACTTCATGCATGTTAGGTAAACACTCTGGCTCTATAGTCCTATCCCGGACACACTCCACCCCCCAGATACACTCCAACCACACACTCTCCACACCTCACACTCCACCCCCCAGATACACTCCACACCTCACACTCCACACCACACACTCCACACCACACACTCCACACCACACACTCCACACCACACACTCCACACCTCACACTCCACACCTCACACTCCACACCTCACACTCCACACCACACACTCCACACCACACACTCCACACCTCACACTCCACACCTCACACTCCACACCTCACACTCCACACCTCACACTCCACACCACACACTCCACACCTCACACTCCACACCACACACTCCACACCACACACTCCACACCTCACACTCCACACCTCACACTCACACTCCACACCTCACACTCCACACCTCACACTCCACACCACACTCCACACCTCACACTCACACTCCACACCACACACTCCACACCTCACACTCCACACCTCACACTCCACACCTCACACTCCACACCACACACTCCACACCTCACACTCCACACCTCACACTCCACACCACACACTCCACACCTCACACTCCACACCTCACACTCACACTCCACACCTCACACTCCACACCTCACACTCCACACCTCACACTCCACACCTCACACTCCACACCTCACACTCCACACCTCACACTCCACACCACACACTCCACACCTCACACTCCACACCACACACTCCACACCTCACACTCCACACCTCACACTCCACACCTCACACTCCACACCTCACACTCCACACCACACACTCCACACCTCACACTCCACACCTCACACTCACACTCACACTCCACACCTCACACTCCACACCTCACACTCCACACACTCCACACCACACACTCCACACCACACACTCCACACCTCACACTCCACACACTCACACTCCACACACTCCACACACTCCACACCACACACTCCACACCTCACACTCCACACACTCCACACCACACACTCCACACCACACACTCCACACACACTCACACTCCACACCTCACACTCCACACCTCACACTCCACACCTCACACTCCACACCTCACACTCCACACCTCACACTCCACACCTCACACTCACACTCCACACCTCACACTCCACACCTCACACTCACACTCCACACCTCACACTCCACACTCACACTCCACACCTCACACTCCACACCTCACACTCCACACCTCACACTCACACTCCACACCTCACACTCACACTCCACACCTCACACTCCACACCTCACACTCCACACCTCACACTCCACACCTCACACTCCACACCTCACACTCCACACCTCACACTCCACACCTCACACTCCACACCACACACTCCACACCACACACTCCACACCTCACACTCCACACCTCACACTCCACACCACACACTCCACACCTCACACTCCACACCTCACACTCACACTCCACACACTCACACTCCACACCTCACACTCCACACCACACACTCCACACCACACACTCCACACCACACACTCCACACCACACACTCACACTCCACACCTCACACTCCACACCACACACTCCACACCACACACTCCACACCACACACTCCACACCACACACTCACACTCCACACCTCACACTCCACACCACACACTCCACACCACACACTCCACACCACACACTCCACACCACACACTCCACACCACACACTCCACACCTCACACTCCACACCACACACTCCACACCACACACTCCACACCACACACTCCACACCACACACTCCACACCACACACTCCACACCTCACACTCCACACCACACACTCCACACCACACACTCCACACCACACACTCCACACCACACACTCCACACCACACACTCCACACCTCACACTCCACACCACACACTCCACACCACACACTCCACACCACACACTCCACACCACACACTCCACACCACACACTCCACACCTCACACTCCACACCACACACTCTCACACCACACACTCCACACCCACACTCCACACCTCACACTCCACACCACACACTCACACACTCCACACCTCACACTCCACACCTCACACTCCACACCACACACTCCACACCCACACTCCACACCTCACACTCCACACCCACACTCCACACCTCACACTCCACACCTCACACTCCACACCACACACTCCACACCTCACACTCCACACCTCACACTCCACACACACTCCACACCTCACACTCCACACCTCACACTCCACACCACACACTCCACACCCACACTCCACACCTCACACTCCACACCACACACTCCACACCTCACACTCCACACCACACACTCCACACCACCTCACACTCCACACCACACACTCCACACCACACACTCCACACCACACACTCCACACCTCACACTCCACACCACACACTCCACACACTCACACTCCACACCTCACACTCCACACCTCACACTCCACACCTCACACTCCACACCTCACACTCCACACCTCACCTCACACTCCACACCTCACACTCCCACACACTCACACTCACACTCCACACCTCACACTCCACACCTCACACTCCACACCTCACACTCCACACACTCCACACCACACACTCCACACCTCACACTCCACACCACACACTCCACACCTCACACTCCACACCTCACACTCCACACCTCACACTCCACACCTCACACTCCACACCTCACACTCCACACCACACACTCCACACCTCACACTCCACACCTCACACTCCACACCCACACTCCACACCTCACACTCCACACCCACACTCCACACCTCACACTCCACACCACACACTCCACACCTCACACTCCACACCTCACACTCCACACCCACACTCCACACCTCACACTCCACACCTCACACTCCACACCCACACCACACACTCCACACACTCACACTCACCTCACACTCCACACCTCACACTCCACACCTCACACTCCACACCTCACACTCCACACCTCACACTCCACACCTCACACTCCACACCTCACACTCCACACCTCACACTCCACACCTCACACTCCACACCTCACACTCCACACCTCACACTCCACACCTCACACTCTCACACTCTCACACTCCACACCTCACACTCTCACACTCTCACACTCCACACCTCACACTCCACACCTCACACTCCACACCTCACACTCCACACCTCACACTCCACACCTCACACTCACACACACACACACTCACACACTCCACACCTCACACTCTCACACTCTCACACTCCACACACACTCCACACCTCACACTCCACACCACACACTCTCACACTCCACACCTCACACTCCACACACACACACTCCACACCCACACTCCACACACACTCCACACACTCACACTCCACACACACTCCACACCTCACACTCCACACCTCACACTCCACACACTCACACTCACACTCACACTCCACACACACACACTCTCACACTCTCACACTCCACACCTCACACTCCACACCTCACACTCCACACACTCACACCACACACTCCACACACACCTCACACTCCACACTCACACTCACACTTCACACTCCACACCTCACACTCCACACCTCACACTCCACACCTCACACTCCACACCTCACACTCCACACCTCACACTCCACACCTCACACTCCACACACTCACACTCCACACCTCACACTCCACACCTCACACTCCACACCTCACACTCCACACCTCACACTCCACACCTCACACTCCACACCTCACACTCTCACACTCCACACACACTCCACACACACACACTCCACACCTCACACTCACACTCCACACCTCACACTCCACACCTCACACTCCACACCT
Source organism: Cricetulus griseus (assembly GCF_003668045.3). Taxonomy (NCBI): domain Eukaryota; kingdom Metazoa; phylum Chordata; class Mammalia; order Rodentia; family Cricetidae; genus Cricetulus; species Cricetulus griseus. The sequence continues at coordinate 1,507,322 of NC_048602.1, read as the reverse complement.
CACACTCCACACCTCACACTCCACACACTCCACACACTCCACACACTCCACACACTCACACTCCACACCTCACACTCCACACCTCACACTCCACACCTCACACTCCACACCTCACACTCCACACCTCACACTCCACACCACACACTCACACTCCACACCTCACACTCCACACCTCACACCACACACTCCACACCACACACTCCACACCACACACTCCACACCACACACTCCCACACACTCCACACACTCCACACCTCACACTCCACACCTCACACTCCACACCTCACACTCCACACCTCACACTCCACACCACACACTCCACACACTCACACTCCACACACTCACACTCCACACACTCACACTCCACACACTCACACTCCACACCTCACACTCCACACCACACACTCACACTCCACACCTCACACTCCACACCTCACACTCCACACCTCACACTCCACACCTCACACTCCACACCTCACACTCCACACCTCACACTCACACTCCACACCTCACACTCCACACCACACACTCTCACACTCCACACCTCACACTCCACACCTCACACTCCACACCTCACACTCCACACCTCACACTCCACACCTCACACTCCACACCTCACACACACACACTCCCACCTCACACTCCACACCACACACTCACACTCCACACCTCACACTCCACACCTCACACTCCACACCTCACACTCCACACCACACACTCCACACCACACACTCACACTCCACACCTCACACTCCACACCTCACACCACACACTCCACACCACACACTCCACACCTCACACTCACACCACACACTCCACACCACACACTCCACACTCCACACCACACACTCCACACCACACACTCCACACCTCACACTCACACTCACACCACACACTCCACACCACACACTCACACCACACACTCCACACCTCACACTCCACACCTCACACTCCACACCTCACACTCCACACCACACACTCCACACCACACACTCCACACCACACACTCCACACTCCACACCTCACACTCCACACCTCACACCACACACTCACACACTCCACACTCCACACCACACACTCCACACCTCACACTCCACACCTCACACTCCACACCTCACACTCCACACCTCACACTCCACACCTCACACTCCACACCACACACTCCACACACTCACACTCCACACCTCACACTCCACACCACACACTCACACTCCACACTCCACACCTCACACTCCACACCTCACACTCCACACCACACACTCCACACCACACACTCCACACTCCACACACTCCACACCACACACTCCACACCACACACTCCACACACTCCACACCACACACTCCACACACTCACACTCCACACACTCACACTCCACACCACACACTCACACCACACACTCCACACCTCACACTCCACACCTCACACTCCACACACTCACACTCCACACCTCACACTCCACACCTCACACTCCACACCTCACACTCCACACCTCACACTCCACACCTCACACTCCACACCTCACACTCCACACCTCACACTCCACACCTCACACTCCACACCTCACACTCTCACACTCCACACCTCACACTCCACACCTCACACTCCACACACTCACACTCCACACACTCACACTCCACACCTCACACACTCCACACCTCACACTCCACACCCACACTCCACACCTCACACTCCACACCTCACACTCCACACCTCACACTCCACACCTCACACTCCACACCTCACACTCCACACCTCACACTCCACACCACACACTCCACACCACACACTCACACTCTCACACTCCACACCTCACACTCCACACCACACACTCACACTCCACACCACACACTCCACACCACACACTCCACACCTCACACTCCACACCACACACTCCACACCTCACACTCCACACCCACACTCCACACCTCACACTCCACACCTCACACTCCACACCTCACACTCCACACTCCACACCTCACACTCCACACCTCACACTCCACACCTCACACTCCACACCTCACACTCCACACCTCACACTCACACACTCCACACACACTCCACACCACACACTCCACACCTCACACTCCACACCACACACTCCACACACACTCCACACCACACACTCCACACCACACACTCACACTCCACACCTCACACTCCACACCACACACTCCACACCACACACTCCACACCTCACACTCCACACCACACACTCACACTCCACACACTCACACTCCACACCTCACACTCCACACCACACACTCCACACCTCACACTCCACACCTCACACTCCACACCACACACTCACACTCCACACCTCACACTCCACACCTCACACTCCACACCACACACTCACACTCCACACCTCACACTCCACACACTCCACACCACACACTCCACACCTCACACTCCACACCTCACACTCCACACCTCACACTCCACACCTCACACTCCACACCACACACTCCACACCTCACACTCCACACCACACACTCCACACCTCACACTCCACACCTCACACTCCACACCACACACTCCACACCTCACACTCCACACCTCACACTCCACACCACACACTCCACACCTCACACTCACACTCCACACCTCACACTCCACACCACACACTCACACTCCACACCTCACACTCCACACCTCACACTCCACACCACACACTCCACACCTCACACTCCACACCACACACTCCACACCACACACTCCACACCTCACACTCCACACCTCACACTCCACACCACACACTCCACACCACACACTCCACACCTCACACTCCACACCCACACTCCACACCTCACACTCCACACCACACACTCCACACCTCACACTCCACACCTCACACTCCACACCTCACACTCCACACACTCCACACACACTCCACACCTCACACTCCACACCACACACTCCACACCTCACACTCCACACCTCACACTCCACACCCACACTCCCACACACTCCACACCCACACTCCACACCTCACACTCCACACCTCACACTCCACACCTCACACTCCACACCTCACACTCCACACCTCACACTCCACACCTCACACTCCACACCTCACACTCCACACCTCACACTCCACACACTCCACACCACACACTCCACACCACACACTCCACACCTCACACTCCACACCACACACACTCCACACCACACACTCCACACCACACACTCCACACCACACACTCCACACCTCACACTCCACACCACACACTCCACACCACACACTCCACACCACACACTCCACACCACACACTCCACACCACACACTCCACACCTCACACTCCACACCACACACTCCACACCACACACTCCACACCACACACTCCACACCACACACTCCACACCACACACTCCACACCTCACACTCCACACCACACACTCACACTCCACACCACACACTCCACACCACACACTCCACACCTCACACTCCACACCTCACACTCCACACCTCACACTCCACACCTCACACTCCACACCACACACTCCACACCTCACACTCCACACCTCACACTCCACACCTCACACTCCACACCTCACACTCCACACCACACACTCCACACCTCACACTCCACACCTCACACTCCACACCCACACTCCACACCTCACACTCCACACACACTCCACACCTCACACTCACACACCACACACTCACACACTCCACACCTCACACTCCACACACACTCACACTCCACACCTCACACTCCACACCTCACACTCCACACACTCCACACACTCACACTCCACACACTCCACACCACACACTCCACACCTCACACTCCACACACTCCACACACTCACACTCCACACCACACACTCCACACCACACACTCCACACCTCACACTCCACACACTCCACACACTCCACACCACACACTCCACACACTCACACTCCACACCTCACACTCCACACCACACACTCACACTCCACACCACACACTCCACACCACACACTCCACACCACACACTCCACACCTCACACTCCACACCCACACTCCCACACACTCCACACCCACACTCCACACCTCACACTCCACACCACACACTCCACACCTCACACTCCACACCTCACACTCACACTCCACACCTCACACTCCACACCACACACTCCACACCACACACTCCACACACTCCACACCACACACTCCACACACTCCACACCACACACTCCACACCACACACTCCACACCTCACACTCCACACCACACACTCCACACCTCACACTCCACACACACTCACACTCCACACCTCACACTCCACACCACACACCACACACTCCACACACTCACACTCTCACACTCCACACACACTCCACACCTCACACTCTCACACTCCACACCTCACACTCCACACCTCACACTCCACACCTCACACTCCACACCTCACACTCCACACCTCACACTCCACACACTCACACTCCACACCTCACACTCTCACACTCCACACACACTCCACACCTCACACTCCACACCTCACACTCCACACCTCACACTCCACACCACACACTCCACACCACACACTCCACACACTCCACACCACACACTCACACACTCCACACCTCACACTCCACACCTCACACTCCACACCTCACACTCCACACACACTCACACTCCACACACACTCCACACCTCACACTCCACACCTCACACTCCACACCTCACACTCCACACCACACACTCCACACCTCACACTCCACACCTCACACTCCACACCACACACTCCACACACACTCCACACCACACACTCCACACCTCACACTCACACCACACACTCCACACCACACACTCCACACCACACACTCACACCACACACTCCACACCCACACTCCACACCTCACACTCCACACCACACACTCACACTCACACACTCCACACCTCACACTCCACACCTCACACTCCACACCTCACACTCCACACCTCACACTCCACACACACTCACACTCCACACCTCACACTCCACACCTCACACTCCACACCTCACACTCCACACCTCACACTCCACACCTCACACTCCACACTCCACACCTCACACTCTCACACTCTCACACTCCACACCTCACACTCCACACCTCACACTCCACACCTCACACTCCACACCTCACACTCCACACCTCACACTCCACACCTCACACTCCACACACACACACTCCACACACACACACTCTCACACACACACACTCCACACCACACACTCCACACCTCACACTCCACACCTCACACTCCACACCTCACACTCCACACCTCACACTCCACACCACACACTCCACACACTCACACTCCACACCTCACACTCCACACCTCACACTCCACACCTCACACTCCACACCTCACACTCCACACCTCACACTCACACTCCACACCTCACACTCCACACACACTCCACACCACACACTCCACACCTCACACTCCACACCTCACACTCCACACCTCACACTCCACACCTCACACTCCACACACACTCCACACCTCACACTCCACACCACACACTCCACACCACACACTCCACACCTCACACTCCACACCTCACACTCCACACCTCACACTCACACTCCACACCTCACACTCCACACCTCACACTCCACACCTCACACTCCACACCTCACACTCCACACCTCACACTCCACACCTCACACTCCACACCTCACACACCTCACACTCCACACCTCACACTCCACACCTCACACTCCACACCTCACACTCCACACCTCACACTCCACACCTCACACTCCACACCACACACTCCACACCACACACTCCACACCTCACACTCCACACCTCACACTCCACACCACACACTCCACACCTCACACTCCACACCTCACACTCCACACCTCACACTCCACACCTCACACTCCACACCTCACACTCCACACCTCACACTCCACACACTCACACTCCACACCTCACACTCCACACCTCACACTCCACACCACACACTCCACACCTCACACTCCACACCTCACACTCCACACCACACACTCCACACCACACACTCCACACCACACACTCCACACCACACACTCCACACCACACACTCCACACCTCACACTCCACACCACACACTCCACACCACACACTCCACACCACACACTCCACACCACACACTCCACACCACACACTCCACACCTCACACTCCACACCACACACTCCACACCACACACTCCACACCACACACTCCACACCACACACTCCACACCACACACTCCACACCTCACACTCCACACCACACACTCCACACCACACACTCCACACCACACACTCCACACCACACACTCCACACCACACACTCACACACACTCACACTCCACACCTCACACTCCACACCACACACTCCACACCTCACACTCCACACCTCACACTCCACACCTCACACTCCACACCTCACACTCCACACCTCACACTCCACACCTCACACTCCACACCTCACACTCCACACCACACACTCCACACCTCACACTCCACACCTCACACTCCACACCTCACACTCCACACCACACACTCCACACCTCACACTCCACACCACACACTCCACACCTCACACTCCACACCACACACTCCACACCACACACTCCACACCTCACACTCCACACCTCACACTCCACACCTCACACTCCACACCTCACACTCCACACCTCACACTCCACACCTCACACTCCACACACACTCCACACCACACACTCCACACCTCACACTCCACACCTCACACTCCACACACACTCCACACCACACACTCCACACACTCACACTCCACACCTCACACTCCACACCTCACACTCCACACCTCACACTCCACACCTCACACTCCACACCTCACACTCCACACCTCACACTCCACACCACACACTCACACTCCACACCTCACACTCCACACCTCACACTCCACACCACACACTCCACACCTCACACTCCACACCTCACACTCCACACCACACACTCCACACCACACACTCCACACCACACACTCCACACCACACACTCACACTCCACACCTCACACTCCACACCTCACACTCCACACCTCACACTCCACACCTCCACACCACACACTCACACACTCCACACACACTCCACACCTCACACACTCCACACCACACACTCCACACACACTCCACACCACACACTCTCACACTCCACACACTCCACACCACACACTCCACACCTCACACTCCACACACTCACACTCCACACCTCACACTCCACACACTCCACACCACACACTCCACACACACTCCACACCACACACTCCACACCTCACACTCCACACCACACACTCACACACTCCACACACTCCACACCACACACTCCACACCACACACTCCACACCTCACACTCCACACCACACACTCCACACCTCACACTCCACACCACACACTCCACACCACACACTCCACACCACACACTCCACACCACACACTCCACACCACACACTCCACACCTCACACTCCACACCACACACTCCACACCACACACTCCACACCACACACTCCACACCACACACTCCACACCACACACTCCACACCTCACACTCCACACCACACACTCCACACCACACACTCCACACCACACACTCCACACCACACACTCCACACCACACACTCCACACCTCACACTCCACACCACACACTCCACACCACACACTCCACACCACACACTCCACACCACACACTCCACACCACACACTCCACACCTCACACTCCACACCACACACTCCACACCACACACTCCACACCACACACTCCACACCACACACTCCACACCACACACTCCACACCTCACACTCCACACCACACACTCCACACCACACACTCCACACCACACACTCCACACCACACACTCCACACCACACACTCCACACCTCACACTCCACACCTCACACTCCACACCTCACACTCCACACCACACACTCCACACCTCACACTCCACACTTCACACTCCACACCACACACTCCACACCTCACACTCCACACCTCACACTCCACACCACACACTCCACACCACACACTCCACACCACACACTCCACACCTCACACTCCACACCTCACACTCCACACCTCACACTCCACACCTCACACTCCACACCACACACTCCACACCACACACACCCACACCACACACTCCACACCTCACACTCCACACCTCACACTCCACACCTCACACTCCACACCTCACACTCCACACCTCACACTCCACACCTCACACTCCACACCTCACACTCCACACCTCACACTCCACACCTCACACTCCACACCTCACACTCCACACCACACACTCCACACCTCACACTCCACACCTCACACTCCACACCTCACACTCCACACCTCACACTCCACACCTCACACTCCACACCTCACACTCCACACCTCACACTCCACACCTCACACTCCACACCTCACACTCCACACCTCACACTCCACACCTCACACACCTCACACTCCACACCTCACACTCCACACCACACACTCCACACCTCACACTCTCCACACCTCACACTCCACACCTCACACTCCACACACTCCACACCACACACTCCACACCTCACACTCCACACCTCACACTCCACACCTCACACTCCACACCTCACACTCTCACACTCACACTCCACACCTCACACTCCACACCTCACACTCCACACCTCACACTCCACACCACACACTCCACACACACTCCACACCACACACTCCACACACACTCACACTCCACACCTCACACTCCACACCTCACACTCCACACCTCACACTCCACACCTCACACTCCACACCTCACACTCCACACCCACACTCCACACCCACACACACTCCACACCTCACACTCCACACACTCACACTCACACTCCACACCACACACTCACACACTCCACACCTCACACTCCACACCCACACTCACACTCCACACCTCACACTCCACACCACACACTCCACACCTCACACTCCACACCTCACACTCCACACCTCACACTCCACACCTCACACTCCACACCTCACACTCCACACCTCACACTCCACACCTCACACTCCACACCACACACTCCACACCTCACACTCCACACCTCACACTCACACTCCACACCTCACACTCCACACCCACACTCCACACCTCACACTCCACACCTCACACTCCACACCTCACACTCACACTCCACACCTCACACTCCACACCTCACACTCCACACCACACACTCCACACCTCACACTCCCACACACTCCACACCCACACTCCACACCTCACACTCCACACCTCACACTCCACACCACACACTCCACACCTCACACTCTCACACCACCTCACACTCCACACCTCACACTCCACACCTCACACTCCACACCTCACACTCCACACCTCACACTCCACACCTCACACTCCACACCTCACACTCCACACCTCACACTCCACACCTCACACTCCCACACACTCCACACCTCACACTCCACACCTCACACTCCACACCTCACACTCCACACCTCACACTCCACACCACACACTCCACACCTCACACTCCCACACACTCCACACTCACACTCCACACCCACACTCCACACCTCACACTCCACACCTCACACTCCACACCTCACACTCCACACCACACACTCCACACCTCACACTCCACACCTCACACTCCACACCTCACACTCCACACCTCACACTCCACACCTCACACTCCACACCTCACACTCCACACCTCACACTCACACACTCCACACCTCACACTCCACACCTCACACTCCACACCTCACACTCCACACCTCACACTCCACACCTCACACTCCACACCTCACACTCCACACCTCACACTCCACACCTCACACTCCACACCTCACACTCCACACCTCACACTCCACACCTCACACTCCACACCACACACTCCACACCTCACACTCCACACCTCACACTCCACACCTCACACTCCACACCTCACACTCCACACCTCACACTCCACACCTCACACTCCACACCACACACTCCACACCTCACACTCCACACCTCACACTCACACTCCACACCTCACACTCCACACCTCACACTCCACACCTCACACTCCACACCTCACACTCCACACCTCACACTCCACACCCACACTCCACACCTCACACTCCACACCTCACACTCCACACCTCACACTCACACTCCACACACACACACTCCACACCACACACTCCACACCTCACACTCCACACCTCACACTCCACACCTCACACTCCACACCTCACACTCCACACCTCACACTCCACACCTCACACTCCACACACTCACACTCCACACCACACACTCCACACCACACACTCCACACCTCACACTCCACACACTCCACACACTCACACTCCACACCACACACTCACACTCACACTCACACACACTCCACACACTCCACACACTCCACACACTCCACACCACACACTCCACACCACACACTCACACACACTCCACACCACACACTCCACACACTCCACACCACACACTCCACACCTCACACTCCACACCTCACACTCCACACCACACACTCCACACCACACACTCCACACACTCCACACACTCCACACCACACACTCCACACACTCACACTCCACACTCCACACCTCACACTCCACACCTCACACTCCACACCTCACACTCCACACCTCACACTCCACACCTCACACTCTCACACCACACACTCACACTCCACACCTCACACTCCACACCTCACACTCCACACCTCACACTCCACACCTCACACTCCACACCACACACTCCACACCTCACACTCCACACCTCACACTCCACACCACACACTCCACACCTCACACTCCACACCACACACTCCACACCACACACTCCACACTCCACACCACACACTCCACACACACACACTCCACACCTCACACTCCACACCTCACACTCCACACCACACACCACACACTCCACACCTCACACTCACACTCCACCTCACACTCCACACCTCACACTCCACACCTCACACTCCACACCTCACACTCCACACCTCACACTCCACACCTCACACTCTCACACTCCACACCTCACACTCACACACACTCACACTCCACACTCCACACACACTCCACACCTCACACTCCACACCTCACACTCACACACTCACACACTCCACACTCCACACCTCCACACCACACACTCCACACCTCACACTCCACACCTCACACTCCACACCTCACACTCCACACCTCACACTCCACACACTCACACTCCACACCTCACACTCCACACACACTCCACACCACACACTCCACACTCCACACCTCACACTCCACACCACACACTCCACACCACACACTCACACTCCACACCACACACTCCACACTCCACACCTCACACTCCACACCACACCTCACACTCCACACCTCACACTCCACACCTCACACTCCACCTCACACTCACACCACACACTCCACACTCCACACACACTCCACACCTCACACTCCACACCACACACTCCACACCACACACTCCACACCTCACACTCCACACCACACACTCCACACTCCACACCTCACACTCCACACCTCACACTCCACACACACTCCACACCACACACTCCACACCTCACACTCCACACCTCACACTCCACACCTCACACTCCACACACTCCACACACTCACACTCCACACACACTCACACTCACACTCCACACCACACACTCCACACCTCACACTCCACACCTCACACTCCACACCTCACACTCCACACCTCACACTCCACACCTCACACTCTCACACTCCACACCTCACACTCCACACCTCACACTCCACACCTCACACTCCACACCACACACTCCACACACTCACACTCCACACCTCACACTCCACACCTCACACTCCACCTCACACTCACACTCCACACCTCGACCTCACACTCCACACCTCACACTCCACACTCCACACCTCACACTCCACACCTCACACTCCACACCTCACACTCCACACACACACTCCACACCTCACACTCCACACCACACACTCCACACCTCACACTCCACACCTCACACTCCACACCACACACTCCACACACTCCACACACTCCACACCACACACTCCACACCACACACTCCACACACTCCACACCACACACTCCACACCACACACTCCACACACTCCACACCTCACACTCCACACCTCACACTCCACACCTCACACTCCACACCTCACCTCACACCACACCTCACACTCCACACACTCCACACACTCCACACCACACACTCCACACCACACACTCCACACACACTCCACACCACACACTCCACACCTCACACTCACACCACACACTCCACACCCACACTCCACACCTCACACTCCACACACTCACACTCCACACCTCACACTCCACACTCCACACCTCACACTCCACACCTCACACTCACACTCCACACCACACACTCCACACCACACACTCCACACCTCACACTCCACACACACTCCACACCTCACACTCCACACCTCAGACTACACTCACACACACACACTCCACACCTCACACTCCACACACACACACTCCACACCTCACACTCCACACCTCACACTCACACCTCACACTCACACTCACACTCCACACCTCACACTCCACACCTCACACTCACACTCCACACCTCACACTCCACACCTCACACTCCACACCTCACACTCCACACCTCACACTCCACACCTCACACTCCACACACTCACACTCACACACCTCACACTCACCTCACACTCCACACCTCACACTCCACACCTCACACTCCACACCTCACACTCACACACACTCACACTCCACACCTCACACTCCACACCTCACACTCCACACCACACACTCCACACCACACACTCCACACCACACACTCCACACCTCACACTCCACACCTCACACTCCACACCACACACTCCACACCTCACACTCCACACCACACACTCCACACCTCACACTCCACACCACACACTCCCACACACTCCACACCACACACTCACACTCCACACCTCACACTCCACACCTCACACTCCACACCACACACTCCACACCTCACACTCCACACCACACACTCCACACCTCACACTCCACACCTCACACTCCACACCTCACACTCCACACCTCACACTCCACACCTCACACTCCACACCACACCTCACACTCCACACCTCACACTCCACACCACACACTCCACACCACACACTCCACACCTCACACTCCACACCACACACTCCACACCACACACTCCACACCACACACTCCACACCACACACTCCACACCACACACTCCACACCTCACACTCCACACCACACACTCCACACCACACACTCCACACCACACACTCCACACCACACACTCCACACCACACACTCCACACCTCACACACTCCACACCACACACTCCACACCACACACTCCACACCTCACACTCCACACCTCACACTCCACACCACACACTCCACACCACACACTCCACACCTCACACTCCACACCTCACACTCCACACACTCCACACCACACACTCCACACCACCTCACACTCCACACCTCACACTCCACACCTCACACTCCACACCACACACTCCACACCTCACACTCCACACCTCACACTCCACACCTCACACTCCACACCTCACACTCCACACCACACACTCCACACCACACACTCCACACCACACACTCCACACCACACACTCCACACCTCACACTCCACACCACACACTCCACACCTCACACTCCACACCTCACACTCCACACCTCACACTCCACACCTCACACTCCACACCTCCACACCACACACTCCACACCTCACACTCCACACCTCACACCACCTCACACTCCACACACACTCCACACCTCACACTCCACACACACTCCACACCTCACACTCCACACCTCACACTCCACACCTCACACTCCACACCTCACACTCCACACCACACACCACACACTCCACACCTCACACTCCACACCTCACACACTCCACACCTCACACTCCACACCTCACACTCCACACCTCACACTCCACACCTCAGATACACTCCACACCACACACTCCACACCACACACTCCACACCACACACTCCACACCACACACTCCACACCACACACTCCACACCACACACTCCACACCTCACACTCCACACCTCACACTCCACACCTCACACTCCACACCACACACTCCACACCACACACTCCACACCTCACACTCCACACCACACACTCCACACCACACACTCCACACCACACACTCCACACCTCACACTCCACACCTCACACTCCACACCACACACTCCACACCTCACACTCCACACCTCACACTCCACACCTCACACTCCACACCTCACACTCCACACCACACACTCCACACCTCACACTCCACACCACACACTCCACACCTCACACTCCACCCCTCACACTCCACACCTCACACTCCACACCTCACACTCCACACCTCACACTCCACACCTCACACTCCACACCTCACACTCCACACCACACACTCCACACCACACACTCCACACCTCACACTCCACACCTCACACTCCACACCACACACTCCACACCACACACTCCACACCTCACACTCCACACCACACACTCCACACCACACACTCCACACCTCACACTCCACACCTCACACTCCACACCACACACTCCACACCACACACTCCACACCACACACTCCACACCTCACACTCCACACCTCACACTCCACACCACACACTCCACACCTCACACTCCACACCACACACTCCACACCACACACTCCACACCACACACTCCACACCACACACTCCACACCTCACATTCCACACCACACACTCCACACCTCACACTCCACACCACACTCTCCACACCTCACACTCCACACCACACACTCCACACCTCACACTCCACACCACACACTCCACACCACACACTCCACACCTCACACTCCACACCTCACACTCCACACCACACACTCCACACCTCACACTCCACACCACACACTCCACACCTCACACTCCACACCACACACTCCACACCTCACACTCCACACCACACACTCCACACCACACACTCCACACCTCACACTCCACACCACACACTCCACACCACACACTCCACACCACACACTCCACACCTCACACTCCACACCACACACTCCACACCACACACTCCACACCTCACACTCCACACCACACACTCCACACCACACACTCCACACCTCACACTCCACACCTCACACTCCACACCTCACACTCCACACCACACACTCCACACCTCACACTCCACACTTCACACTCCACACCACACACTCCACACCTCACACTCCACACCTCACACTCCACACCTCACACTCCACACCTCACACTCCACACCCCACACTCCACACCTCACACTCCACACCTCACACTCCACACCTCACACTCCACACCACACACTCCACACCTCACACTCCACACCTCACACTCCACACCTCACACTCCACACCTCACACTCCACACCTCACACTCCACACCTCACACTCCACACCTCACACTCCACACCTCACACTCCACACCACACACTCCACACCACACACTCCACACCTCACACTCCACACCACACACTCCACACCACACACTCCACACCTCACACTCCACACCTCACACTCCACACCTCACACTCCACACCTCACACTCCACACCTCACACTCCACACCACACACTCCACACCACACACTCCACACCTCACACTCCACACCTCACACTCCACACCACACACTCCACACCTCACACTCCACACCACACACTCCACACTCACACTCCACACCACACACTCCACACCTCACACTCCACACCTCACACCACACACTCCACACCTCACACTCCACACCACACACTCCACACCTCACACTCCACACCACACACTCCACACCACACACTCCACACCACACACTCCACACCACACACTCCACACCACACACTCCACACCTCACACTCCACACCACACACTCCACACCACACACTCCACACCACACACTCCACACTCCCACACACTCCACACCCACACTCCCACCTCACACTCCACACCTCACACTCCACACCACACACTCCACACCACACACTCCACACCACACACTCCACACCACACACTCCACACTCCCACCTCACACTCCCACACACTCCACACCACACACTCCACACCACACACTCCACACCACACACTCCACACCACACACTCCACACCCACACTCCCACCTCACACTCCACACCACACACTCCACACCTCACACTCCACACCACACACTCCACACCCACACTCCCACCTCACACTCCACACCACACACTCCACACCACACACTCCACACCCACACTCCCACCTCACACTCCACACCTCACACTCCACACCCACACTCCCACCTCACACTCCACACCCACACTCCCACCTCACACTCCACACCCACACTCCCACCTCACACTCCACACCACACACTCCACACCCACACTCCCACACACTCCACACCTCACACTCCACACCCACACTCCCACCTCACACTCCACACCACACACTCCACACCACACACTCCACACCTCACACTCCACACCACACACTCCACACCTCACACTCCACACCACCTCACACTCCACACCCACACTCCACACCTCACACTCCACACCACACACTCCACACCACCTCACACTCCACACCTCACACTCCACACCTCACACTCCACACCTCACACTCCACACCTCACACTCCACACCTCACACTCCACACCTCACACTCCACACCTCACACTCCACACCTCACACTCCACACCTCACACTCCACACCTCACACTCCACACCTCACACTCCACACCTCACACTCCACACCTCACACTCCACACCTCACACTCCACACCTCACACTCCACACCTCACACTCCACACCTCACACTCCACACCTCACACTCCACACCTCACACTCCACACCTCACACTCCACACCTCACACTCCACACCTCACACTCCACACACTCACACTCCACACCTCACACTCCACACCTCACACTCCACACCTCACACTCCACACCTCACACTCCACACCTCACACTCCACACCTCACACTCCACACCTCACACTCCACACCTCACACTCCACACCTCACACTCCACACCTCACACTCCACACCTCACACTCCACACCTCACACTCCACACCTCACACTCCACACCTCACACTCCACACCTCACACTCCACACCTCACACTCCACACCTCACACTCCACACCTCACACTCCACACCTCACACTCCACACCACACACTCCACACCTCACACTCCACACACACTCCACACTCCACACCTCACACTCCACACACTCCACACCACACACTCCACACCTCACACTCCACACCTCACACTCTCACACTCCACACACTCCACACCTCACACTCCACACCTCACACTCCACACCTCACACTCCACACCTCACACTCCACACCTCACACTCCACACCTCACACTCCACACACACTCACACTCCACACCTCACACTCCACACCACACACTCCACACCTCACACTCCACACCTCACACTCCACACCTCACACTCCACACCACACACTCCACACACTCCACACCTCACACTCCACACCTCACACTCCACACCTCACACTCCACACCTCACACTCCACACCTCACACTCACACTCCACACCTCACACTCCACACCTCACACTCACACCTCACACTCTCACACTCCACACCTCACACTCCACACCTCACACTCCACACCTCACACTCCACACCTCACACTCCACACACACTCCACACCTCACACTCCACACCTCACACTCCACACCTCACACTCCACACACTCACACTCTCACACTCCACACACACTCACACTCCACACCTCACACTCCACACCTCACACTCCACACCACACACTCCACACCACACACTCCACACCACACACTCCACACCACACACTCCACACCACACACTCCACACCTCACACTCCACACCACACACTCCACACCACACACTCCACACCACACACTCCACACCACACACTCCACACCACACACTCCACACCTCACACTCCACACACACTCACACTCCACACCTCACACTCACACTCCACACCTCACACTCCACACCTCACACTCCACACCACACACTCCACACCACACACTCCACACCACACACTCCACACCACACACTCCACACCACACACTCCACACCTCACACTCCACACCACACACTCCACACCACACACTCCACACCACACACTCCACACCACACACTCCACACCACACACTCCACACCTCACACTCCACACCACACACTCCACACCACACACTCCACACCACACACCACACACTCCACACCACACACTCCACACCACACACTCCACACCTCACACTCCACACCACACACTCCACACCACACACTCCACACCTCACACTCCACACCTCACACTCCACACCTCACACTCCACACCTCACACTCCACACCACACACTCCACACCTCACACTCCACACCACACACTCCACACCTCACACTCCACACCTCACACTCCACACCTCACACTCCACACCTCACACTCCACACCTCACACTCCACACCTCACACTCCACACCTCACACTCCACACCTCACACTCCACACCTCACACTCACACTCCACACCACACACTCCACACCCACACTCCACACCTCACACTCCACACCTCACACTCCACACCTCACACTCCACACCACACACTCCACACCACACACTCCACACCTCACACTCCACACCTCACACTCCACACCTCACACTCCACACCTCACACTCCACACCTCACACTCCACACACACACACTCCACACCACACACTCCACACCACACACTCCACACCTCACACTCCACACACTCCACACTCCACACCTCACACTCCACACCTCACACTCCACACCTCACACTCCACACCTCACACTCCACACCTCACACTCCACACCTCACACTCCACACCTCACACTCCACACCACACACTCCACACTCCACACCTCACACTCCACACCTCACACTCCACACCACACACTCCACACACTCCACACCTCACACTCCACACACTCCACACCACACACTCCACACCTCACACTCCACACCTCACACTCCACACCTCACACTCCACACACTCCACACCTCACACACCACACACTCCACACCTCACACTCCACACCTCACACTCCACACCTCACACTCCACACCTCACACTCCACACCTCACACTCCACACCACACACTCACACTCCACACCACACACTCCACACCACACACTCCACACACACACACTCCACACCTCACACTTCAGCACTCCACACCTCACACTCCACACCTCACACTCCACACCACACACTCACACTCCACACCTCACACTCCACACCTCACACTCCACACCTCACACTCCACACCTCACACTCCACACCACACACTCCACACCACACACTCCACACCTCACACTCCACACCTCACACTCCACACCTCACACTCCACACCTCACACTCCACACCACACACTCCACACACACTCCACACCACACACTCCACACACTCCACACCTCCACACCACACACTCCACACCACACACTCCACACCTCACACTCCACACCTCACCTCACACTCCACACTCCCACACACTCCACACCACACACTCCACACCTCACACTCCACACCACACACTCCACACCCACACCACACACTCCACACCACACACTCCACACCTCACACTCCACACACACTCCACACCTCACACTCCACACCTCACACTCCACACCACACACTCCACACCCACACTCCACACCCACACCACACACTCCACACCTCACACTCCACACCTCCACACCACACACTCCACACCCACACTCCCACCTCACACTCCACACCTCACACTCCACACCTCACACTCCACACACTCCACACCTCACACTCCACACCCACACTCCCACCTCACACTCCACACCACACACTCCACACCACACACTCCACACCACACACTCCACACCTCACACTCCACACCACACACTCCACACCCACACTCCCACCTCACACTCCACACCACACACTCCACACCACACACTCCACACCACACACTCCACACCTCACACTCCACACCACACACTCCACACCACACACTCCACACCACACACTCCACACCACACACTCCACACCTCACACTCCACACTCCACACCTCACACTCCACACCACACACTCCACACCACACACTCCACACCACACACTCCACACCACACACTCCACACCTCACACCACACACTCCACACCACACCTCCACACCACACACTCCACACCTCACACTCCCACCTCACACTCCACACCACACACTCCACACCTCACACCACACACTCCACACCACACACTCCACACCACACACTCCACACCTCACACTCCACACCACACACTCCACACCACACACTCCACACCTCACACTCCACACCTCACACTCCACACCTCACACTCCACACCTCACACTCCACACCTCACACTCCACACCTCACACTCCACACCTCACACTCCACACCTCACACTCCACACCTCACACTCCACACCTCACACTCCACACCTCACACTCCACACACCTCCACACCACACACTCCACACCTCACACTCCACACCTCACACTCCACACCTCACACTCCACACCTCACACTCCACACCTCACACTCCACACCTCACACTCCACACCTCACACTCCACACCTCACACTCCACACCTCACACTCCACACCTCACACTCCACACCTCACACTCCACACCTCACACTCCACACCTCACACTCCACACCTCACACTCCACACCTCACACTCCACACCTCACACTCCACACCTCACACTCCACACCACACTCCACACCACACACTCCACACCACACACTCCCACACACTCCACACCTCACACTCCACACCTCACACTCCACACCTCACACTCCACACCTCACACTCCACACCTCACACTCCACACCTCACACTCCACACACTCCACACCACACACTCCACACACTCCACACCACACACTCCACACCTCACACTCCACACCACACACTCCACACCTCACACTCCACACCTCACACTCCACACCTCACACTCCACACCTCACACTCCCACACACTCCACACACTCCACACCACACACTCCACACCACACACTCCACACCACACACTCACACACACTCACACTCCACACCACACACTCCACACACTCCACACCACACACTCCACACCACACACTCCACACCTCACACTCCACACCACACACTCCACACACTCCACACACTCCACACTCCACACCTCACACTCCACACCACACACTCCACACCTCACACTCCACACACACACACTCCACACCTCACACTCCACACCTCACACTCCACACACTCCACACCACACACTCCACACCACACACTCCACACCTCACACTCCACACCTCACACTCCACACCTCACACTCCACACCTCACACTCCACACCTCACACTCCACACACACTCCACACCACACACTCCACACACACTCCACACCTCACACTCCACACCACACACTCCACACCTCACACTCCACACCACACACTCCACACCACACACTCCACACCTCACACTCCACACCTCACACTCCACACCTCACACTCCACACCTCACACTCCACACCTCACACTCCACACCTCACACTCCACACCACACACTCCACACACTCCACACTCCACACCTCACACTCCACACCACACACTCCACACCACACACTCCACACCTCACACTCCACACCTCACACTCCACACCTCACACTCCACACCTCACACTCCACACACACTCCACACCACACACTCCACACCACACACTCCACACCTCACACTCCACACCTCACACTCCACACCTCACACTCCACACCTCACACTCCACACACTCCACACACTCCACACCACACACTCCACACCTCACACTCCACACCTCACACTCCACACCTCACACTCCACACCTCACACTCCACACCTCACACTCCACACCTCACACTCCACACCTCACACTCCACACCACACACTCCACACCACACACTCCACACCACACACTCCACACACTCCACACACTCCACACCTCACACACCCCACACTCCACACCACACACTCCACACCTCACACTCCACACCACACACTCCACACCTCACACTCCACACCACACACTCCACACCTCACACTCCACACCTCACACTCCACACCACACACTCCACACCACACACTCCACACCACACACTCCACACCTCACACTCCACACTCCACACTCCACACCTCACACTCCACACCTCACACTCCACACCTCACACTCCACACCACACACTCCACACCTCACACCACCTCACACTCCACACCCACACTCACACTCCACACCACACACTCCACACCTCACACTCCACACCTCACACTCCACACCTCCACACCACACACTCACACTCCACACTCCACACCTCACACTCCACACCTCACACTCCACACCTCACACTCCACACCTCACACTCCACACCTCACACCACACACTCCACACCTCACACTCCACACCTCACACTCCACACCTCACACTCCACACCCACACACTCCACACCTCACACTCCACACCTCACACTCCACACCTCACACTCCACACACTCCACACTCCACACCTCACACTCCACACCTCACACTCCACACCACACACTCCACACCTCACACTCCACACCACACACTCCACACCTCACACTCCACACCTCACACTCCACACCTCACACTCCACACCTCACACTCCACACCTCACACTCCACACACACTCCACACCACACACTCCACACCACACACTCCACACCACACACTCCACACCTCACACTCCACACCTCACACTCCACACCACACACTCCACACCACACACTCCACACCACACACTCCACACCTCACACTCCACACCACACACTCCACACCACACACTCCACACCTCACACTCCACACCTCACACTCCACACCTCACACTCCACACCTCACACTCCACCCCTCACACTCCACACCTCACACTCCACACCTCACACTCCACACCTCACACTCCACACCTCACACTCCACACCTCACACTCCACACCACACACTCCACACCTCACACTCCACACCTCACACTCCACACCTCACACTCCACACCTCACACTCCACACACACTCCACACCTCACACTCCACACCACACACTCCACACCACACACTCCACACCACACACTCCACACCTCACACTCCACACCTCACACTCCACACCACACACTCCACACCTCACACTCCACACCTCACACTCCACACCTCACACTCCACACCTCACACTCCACACCTCACACTCCACACCTCACACTCCACACCACACACTCCACACCTCACACTCCACACCTCACACTCCACACCTCACACTCCACACCACACACTCCACACCACACACTCCACACCACACACTCCACACCACACACTCCACACCACACACTCCACACCTCACACTCCACACCACACACTCCACACCACACACTCCACACCACACACTCCACACCACACACTCCACACCACACACTCCACACCTCACACTCCACACCACACACTCCACACCACACACTCCACACCTCACACTCCACACCTCACACTCCACACCACACACTCCACACCTCCACACTCCACACCTCACACTCCACACCACACTCTCCACACCTCACACTCCACACCACACTCT
Source organism: Cricetulus griseus (assembly GCF_003668045.3). Classification (NCBI taxonomy): domain Eukaryota; kingdom Metazoa; phylum Chordata; class Mammalia; order Rodentia; family Cricetidae; genus Cricetulus; species Cricetulus griseus. Next base: position 1,483,647 of record NC_048602.1, on the reverse strand, counting down.
CCACACCACACACTCCACACCTCACACTCCACACCTCACACTCCACACCACACATTCCACACCACACACTCCACACCTCACACTCCACACCTCACACTCCACACCACACACTCCACACCTCACACTCCACACCTCACACTCCACACCTCACACTCCACACCTCACACTCCACACCACACACTCCACACCACACACTCCACACCACACACTCCACACCTCACACTCCACACCTCACACTCCACACCTCACACTCCACACCTCACACTCCACACCACACACTCCACACCTCACACTCCACACCTCACACTCCACACCTCACACTCCACACCTCACACTCCACACCACACACTCCACACCTCACACTCCACACCACACACTCCACACCACACACTCCACACCTCACACTCCACACCTCACACTCCACACCACACACTCCACACCACACACTCCACACCTCACACTCCACACCACACACTCCACACCTCACACTCCACACCACACACTCCACACCACACACTCCACACCTCACACTCCACACCTCACACTCCACACCACACACTCCACACCACACACTCCACACCACACACTCCACACCTCACACTCCACACCACACACTCCACACCACACACTCCACACCACACACTCCACACCTCACACTCCACACCTCACACTCCACACCACACACTCCACACCTCACACTCCACACCTCACACTCCACACCTCACACTCCACACCTCACACTCCACACCTCACACTCCACACCTCACACTCCACACCACACACTCCACACCACACACCCCACACCACACACTCCACACCTCACACTCCACACCTCACACTCCACACCACACACTCCACACCTCACACTCCACACCTCACACTCCACACCTCACACTCCACACCTCACAATCCACACCTCACACTCCACACCACACACTCCACACCTCACACTCCACACCTCACACTCCACACCTCACACTCCACACCTCACACTCCACACCCCACACTCCACACCTCACACTCCACACCTCACACTCCACACCACACACTCCACACCTCACACTCCACACCTCACACTCCACACCTCACACTCCACACCACACACTCCACACCTCACACTCCACACCTCACACTCCACACCTCACACTCCACACCTCACACTCCACACCTCACACTCCACACCACACACTCCACACCACACACTCCACACCTCACACTCCACACCACACACTCCACACCACACACTCCACACCTCACACTCCACACCTCACACTCCACACCTCACACTCCACACCTCACACTCCACACCTCACACTCCACACCACACACTCCACACCACACACTCCACACCACACACTCCACACCTCACACTCCACACCTCACACTCCACACCTCACACTCCACACCTCACACTCCACACCTCACACTCCACACCTCACACTCCACACCTCACACTCCACACCTCACACTCCACACCTCACACTCCACACCTCACACTCCCCACCTCACACTCCACACCTCACACTCCACACCTCACACTCCACACCTCACACTCCACACCTCACACTCCACACCTCACACTCCACACCTCACACTCCACACCTCACACTCTCCACACCTCACACTCCACACCTCACACTCCACACCACACACTCCACACCACACACTCCACACCTCACACTCCACACCTCACACTCCACACCTCACACTCCACACCTCACACTCCACACCTCACACTCCACACCTCACACTCCACACCACACACTCCACACCTCACACTCCACACCTCACACTCCACACCTCACACTCCACACCACACACTCCACACCTCACACTCCACACCTCACACTCCACACCTCACACTCCACACCTCACACTCCACACCTCACACTCCACACCTCACACTCCACACCTCACACTCCACACCTCACACTCCACACCACACACTCCACACCACACACTCCACACCACACACTCCACACCTCACACTCCACACCTCACACTCCACACCTCACACTCCACACCTCACACTCCACACCACACACCACACACTCCACACCTCACACTCCACACCACACACTCCACACCTCACACTCCACACCTCACACTCCACACCACACACTCCACACCTCACACTCCACACACTCCACACCTCACACTCCACACCACACACTCCACACCTCACACTCCACACCTCACACTCCACACCTCACACTCCACACCTCACACTCCACACCACACACTCCACACTCCACACCTCACACTCCACACCTCACACTCCACACCACACACTCCACACCTCACACTCCACACCTCACACTCCACACCTCACACTCCACACCTCACACTCCACACCACACACTCCACACCTCACACTCCACACCTCACACTCCACACCACACACTCCACACCTCACACTCCACACCTCACACTCCACACCTCACACTCCACACCTCACACTCCACACCTCACACTCCACACCACACACTCCACACCTCACACTCCACACCTCACACTCCACACCACACACTCCACACCTCACACTCCACACCTCACACTCCACACCTCACACTCCACACCTCACACTCCACACCTCACACTCCACACCACACACTCCACACCACACACTCCACACCACACACTCCACACCACACACTCCACACCTCACACTCCACACCTCACACTCCACACCTCACACTCCACACCTCACACTCCACACCTCACACTCCACACCACACACTCCACACCACACACTCCACACCTCACACTCCACACCTCACACTCCACACCTCACACTCCACACCTCACACTCCACACCACACACTCCACACCCACACTCCACACCTCACACTCCACACCACACACTCCACACCTCACACTCCACACCACACACTCCACACCTCACACTCCACACCTCACACTCCACACCACACACTCCACACCACACACTCCACACCTCACACTCCACACCACACACTCCACACCACACACTCCACACCCACACCACACACTCCACACCACACACTCCACACCACACACTCCACACCTCACACTCCACACCACACACTCCACACCACACACTCCACACCACACACTCCACACCACACACTCCACACCACACACTCCACACCTCACACTCCACACCACACACTCCACACCTCACACTCCACACCTCACACTCCACACCTCACACTCCACACCTCACACTCCACACCTCACACTCCACACCTCACACTCCACACCTCACACTCCACACCTCACACTCCACACACACCTCACACTCCACACCTCACACTCCACACCTCACACTCCACACCTCACACTCCACACCTCACACTCCACACCTCACACTCCACACCTCACACTCCACACCTCACACTCCACACCACACACTCACACTCCACACCTCACACTCCACACCTCACACTCCACACCTCACACTCCACACCTCACACTCCACACCTCACACTCCACACCTCACACTCCACACCTCACACTCCACACCTCACACTCCACACCTCACACTCCACACCTCACACTCCACACCTCACACTCCACACCTCACACTCCACACCTCACACTCCACACCACACACTCCACACCTCACACTCCACACCTCACACTCCACACCTCACACTCCACACACACTCCACACCACACACTCCACACCTCACACTCCACACCACACACTCCACACACTCCACACCACACACTCCACACCACACACTCCACACCACACACTCCACACCTCACACTCCACACCTCACACTCCACACCTCACACTCCACACCTCACACTCCACACCTCACACTCCACACCTCACACTCCACACCTCACACTCCACACCTCACACTCCACACCTCACACTCCACACCTCACACTCCACACCTCACACTCCACACCTCACACTCCACACCTCACACTCCACACCTCACACTCCACCTCCACACCTCACACTCCACACCCACACTCCACACCTCACACTCCACACCTCACACTCCACACCTCACACTCCACACCTCACACTCCACACCTCACACTCCACACCTCACACTCCACACCTCACACTCCACACCTCACACTCCACACCACACACTCCACACCTCACACTCCACACCTCACACTCCACACCTCACACTCCACACCTCACACTCACACTCCACACCTCACACCACACACCTCCACACCACACACTCCACACCTCACACTCCACACCCCACACTCCACACCTCACACTCCACACCTCACACTCCACACCTCACACTCCACACCTCACACTCCACACCTCACACTCCACACCTCACACTCCACACCTCACACTCCACACCACACACTCCACACCTCACACTCCACACCACACACTCCACACCTCACACTCCACACCTCACACTCCACACCACACACTCCACACCACACACTCCACACCTCACACTCCACACCACACACTCCACACCACACACTCCACACCTCACACTCCACACCTCACACTCCACACCTCACACTCCACACCACACACTCACACTCCACACCTCACACTCCACACCTCACACTCCACACCTCACACTCCACACCACACACTCCACACCTCACACACTCCACACCACACACTCCACACCTCACACTCCACACCTCACACTCCACACCTCACACTCCACACCTCACACTCCACACCACACACTCCACACCTCACACTCCACACCTCACACTCCACACCTCACACTCCACACCACACACTCCACACCTCACACTCCACACCACACACTCCACACCACACACTCCACACCACACACTCCACACCTCACACTCCACACCTCACACTCCACACCTCACACTCCACACCTCACACTCCACACCTCACACTCCACACCTCACACTCCACACCACACACTCCACACCTCACACTCCACACCTCACACTCCACACCTCACACTCCACACCTCACACTCCACACCTCACACTCCACACCTCACACTCCACACCTCACACTCCACACCTCACACTCCACACCTCACACTCCACACCTCACACTCCACACCACACACTCCACACTCACACACCCCTCACACTCCACACCACACACTCCACACCTCACACTCACACTCCACACCTCACACTCCACACCTCACACTCCACACCTCACACTCCACACCTCACACTCCACACCTCACACTCCACACTCCACACACACTCCACACCTCACACTCCACACCTCACACTCCACACCTCACACTCCACACCTCACACTCCACACCACACACTCCACACCACACACTCCACACCTCACACTCCACACCTCACACTCCACACCACACACTCCACACCTCACACTCCACACCTCACACTCCACACACTCACACTCTCACACTCCACACCTCACACTCCACACCTCACACTCCACACCACACACTCCACACCACACACTCCACACCTCACACTCCACACCTCACACTCCACACCTCACACTCCACACCTCACACTCCACACCTCACACTCCACACCTCACACTCCACACCTCACACTCCACACCACACACTCCACACCTCACACTCCACACCACACACTCCACACCTCACACTCCACACCTCACACTCCACACCACACACTCCACACCACACACTCCACACCTCACACTCCACACCACACACTCCACACCTCACACTCCACACCACACACTCCACACCTCACACTCCACACCTCACACTCCACACCACACACTCACACTCCACACCTCACACTCCACACCTCACACTCCACACCACACACTCCACACCACACACTCCACACCTCACACTCCACACCACACACTCCACACCTCACACTCCACACCTCACACTCCACACCTCACACTCCACACCTCACACTCCACACCTCACACTCCACACCACACACTCCACACCTCACACTCCACACTCCACACCTCACACTCCACACCTCACACTCCACACCACACACTCCACACCTCACACTCCACACCTCACACTCCACACCACACACTCCACACCACACACTCCACACCACACACTCCACACCTCACACTCCACACCACACACTCCACACCACACACTCCACACCTCACACTCCACACCACACACTCCACACCACACACTCCACACCTCACACTCCACACCACACACTCCACACCACACACTCCACACCTCACACTCCACACCTCACACTCCACACCACACACTCCACACCACACACTCCACACCTCACACTCCACACCACACACTCCACACCACACACTCCACACCTCACACTCCACACCTCACACTCCACACCTCACACTCCACACCTCACACTCCACACCACACACTCCACACCTCACACTCCACACCACACACTCCACACCTCACACTCCACACCTCACACTCCACACCACACACTCCACACCTCACACTCCACACACTCCACACCACACACTCCACACCTCACACTCCACACCTCACACTCCACACCTCACACTCCACACCTCACACTCCACACCTCACACTCCACACCTCACACTCCACACCTCACACTCCACACCACACACTCCACACCTCACACTCCACACCTCACACTCCACACCTCACACTCCACACCTCACACTCCACACCACACACTCCACACCTCACACTCCACACCTCACACTCCACACCTCACACTCCACACCACACACTCCACACCTCACACTCCACACCTCACACTCCACACCTCACACTCCACACCTCACACTCCACACCTCACACTCCACACCTCACACTCCACACCTCACACTCCACACCTCACACTCCACACCTCACACTCCACACCTCACACTCCACACCTCACACTCCACACCACACACTCCACACCACACACCCCACACCACACACTCCACACCTCACACTCCACACCTCCACACCACACACTCCACACCACACACTCCACACCTCACACTCCACACCTCACACTCCACACCACACACTCCACACCCACACCACACACTCCACACCACACACTCCACACCACACACTCCACACCACACACTCCACACCTCACACTCCACACACCTCACACTCCACACCTCACACTCCACACCTCACACTCCACACCTCACACTCCACACCTCACACTCCACACACACTCCACACCACACACTCCACACTCCACACCTCACACTCCACACACACTCCACACCACACACTCCACACCTCACACTCCACACCTCACACTCCACACCACACACTCCACACCTCACACTCCACACCACACACTCCACACCTCACACTCCACACACACTCCACACCACACACTCCACACCACACACTCCACACCACACACTCCACACCTCACACTCCACACCTCACACTCCACACCACACACTCCACACCACACACTCCACACCTCACACTCCACACCTCACACTCACACCTCACACTCCACACCACACACTCCACACCTCACACTCCACACCTCACACTCCACACCTCACACTCCACACCTCACACTCCACACCACACACTCCACACCACACACTCCACACCTCACACTCCACACCTCACACTCCACACCTCACACTCCACACCTCACACTCCACACCACACACTCCACACCTCACACTCCACACCTCACACTCCACACCACACACTCCACACCACACACTCCACACCTCACACTCCACACCTCACACTCCACACCTCACACTCCACACCTCACACTCCACACCTCACACTCCACACCTCACACTCCACACCACACACTCCACACCTCACACTCCACACCTCACACTCCACACCTCACACTCCACACCTCACACTCCACACCTCACACTCCACACCTCACACTCCACACCTCACACTCCACACCACACACTCCACACCTCACACTCCACACCTCACACTCCACACCACACACTCCACACACCTCACACTCCACCCCTCACACTCCACACCTCACACTCCACACCTCACACTCCACACCACACACTCCACACCTCACACTCCACACCTCACACTCCACACCTCACACTCCACACCTCACACTCCACACCTCACACTCCACACCTCACACTCCACACCTCACACTCCACACCTCACACTCCACACCTCACACTCCACACCACACACTCCACACCACACACTCCACACCACACACTCCACACCTCACACTCCACACCTCACACTCCACACCTCACACTCCACACCACACACTCCACACCTCACACTCCACACCACACACTCCACACCACACACTCCACACCTCACACTCCACACCACACACTCCACACCACACACTCCACACCACACACTCCACACCACACACTCCCACACCTCACACTCCACACCTCACACTCCACACCTCACACTCCACACCTCACACTCCACACCTCACACTCCACACCTCACACTCCACACCTCACACTCCACACCTCACACTCCACACCTCACACTCCACACCTCACACTCCACACCTCACACTCCACACCTCACACTCCACACCACACACTCCACACCTCACACTCCACACCTCACACTCCACACCTCACACTCCACACCTCACACTCCACACCACACACTCCACACCTCACACTCCACACCTCACACTCCACACCTCACACTCCACACCTCACCCTCCACACCTCACACTCCACACCTCACACTCCACACCACACACTCCACACCACACACTCCACACCTCACACTCCACACCTCACACTCCACACCACACACTCCACACCTCACACTCCACACCTCACACTCCACACCTCACACTCCACACCTCACACTCCACACCTCACACTCCACACCTCACACTCCACACCTCACACTCCACACCACACACTCCACACCTCACACTCCACACCTCACACTCCACACCACACACTCCACACCACACACTCCACACCTCACACTCCACACCACACACTCCACACCTCACACTCCACACCTCACACTCCACACCTCACACTCCACACCACACACTCCACACCTCACACTCCACACCACACACTCCACACCTCACACTCCACACCTCACACTCCACACCACACACTCCACACCACACACTCCACACCTCACACTCCACACCACACACTCCACACCACACACTCCACACCTCACACTCCACACCTCACACTCCACACCTCACACTCCACACCTCCCACTCCACACCTCACACTCCACACCTCACACTCCACACCTCACACTCCACACCTCACACTCCACACCTCACACTCCACACCTCACACTCCACACCACACACTCCACACCTCACACTCCACACCACACACTCCACACCTCACACTCCACACCTCACACTCCACACCTCACACTCCACACCTCACACTCCACACCTCACACTCCACACCACACACTCCACACCACACACTCCACACCTCACACTCCACACCACACTCTCCACACCTCACACTCCACACCTCACACTCCACACCTCACACTCCACACCACACACTCCACACCTCACACTCCACACCGCACACTCCACACCTCACACTCCACACCTCACACTCCACACCTCACACTCCACACCTCACACTCCACACCTCACACTCCACACCACACACTCCACACCTCACACTCCACCCCTCACACTCCACACCTCACACTCCACACCACACACTCCACACCTCACACTCCACACCACACACTCCACACCTCACACTCCACACCACACACTCCACACCTCACACTCCACACCTCACAGTCCACACCACACACTCCACACCTCACACTCCACACCTCACACTCCACACCTCACACTCCACACCTCACACTCCACACCTCACACTCCACACCTCACACTCCACACCTCACACTCCACACCTCACACTCCACACCTCACACTCCACACCTCACACTCCACACCTCACACTCCACACCTCACACTCCACACCTCACACTCCACACCTCACACTCCACACCTCACACTCCACACCTCACACTCCACACCTCACACTCCACACCTCACACTCCACACCACACACTCCACACCACACACCCCACACCACACACTCCACACCTCACACTCCACACCTCACACTCCACACCACACACTCCACACCTCACACTCCACACCTCACACTCCACACCTCACACTCCACACCTCACACTCCACACCACACACTCCACACCTCACACTCCACACCTCACACTCCACACCACACACTCCACACCTCACACTCCACACCTCACACTCCACACCTCACACTCCACACCACACACTCCACACCTCACACTCCACACCACACACTCCACACCTCACACTCCACACCTCACACTCCACACCTCACACTCCACACCTCACACTCCACACCTCACACTCCACACCACACACTCCACACCACACACTCCACACCTCACACTCCACACCTCACACTCCACACCTCACACTCCACACCACACACTCCACACCTCACACTCCACACCTCACACACTCCACACCTCACACTCCACACCTCACACTCCACACCTCACACTCCACACCTCACACTCCACACCTCACACTCCACACCTCACACTCCACACCTCACACTCCACACCTCACACTCCACACCTCACACTCCACACCTCACACTCCACACCTCACACTCCACACCACACACTCCACACCTCACACTCCACACCTCACACTCCACACCACACACTCCACACCTCACACTCCACACCTCACACTCCACACCACACACTCCACACCACACACTCCACACCTCACACTCCACACCTCACACTCCACACCACACACTCCACACCTCACACTCCACACCTCACACTCCACACCTCACACTCCACACCTCACACTCCACACCACACACTCCACACCTCACACTCCACACCTCACACTCCACACCACACACTCCACACCTCACACTCCACACCTCACACTCCACACCTCACACTCCACACCACACACTCCACACCTCACACTCCACACCTCACACTCCACACCTCACACTCCACACCTCACACTCCACACCACACACTCCACACCTCACACTCCACACCTCACACTCCACACCTCACACTCCACACCTCACACTCCACACCTCACACTCCACACCTCACACTCCACACCTCACACTCCACACCTCACACTCCACACCACACACTCCACACCACACACTCCACACCCCACACACCACACCTCACACTCCACACCTCACACTCCACACCACACACTCCACACCTCACACTCCACACCTCACACTCCACACCTCACACTCCACACCTCACACTCCACACCTCACACTCCACACCTCACACTCCACACCACACACTCCACACCACACACTCCACACCACACACTCCACACCACACACTCCACACCTCACACTCCACACCACACACTCCACACCTCACACTCCACACCTCACACTCCACACCTCACACTCCACACCTCACACTCCACACCTCACACTCCACACCTCACACTCCACACCTCACACTCCACACCACACACTCCACACCTCACACTCCACACCACACACTCCACACCACACACTCCACACCTCACACTCCACACCTCACACTCCACACCACACACTCCACACCTCACACTCCACACCTCACACTCCACACCTCACACTCCACACCACACACTCCACACCACACACTCCACACCTCACACTCCACACCTCACACTCCACACCTCACACTCCACACCTCACACTCCACACCTCACACTCCACACCTCACACTCCACACCTCACACTCCACACCTCACACTCCACACCTCACACTCCACACCTCACACTCCACACCTCACACTCCACACCTCACACTCCACACCTCACACTCCACACCTCACACTCCACACCTCACACTCCACACCACACACTCCACACCCCACACTCCACACCTCACACTCCACACCTCACACTCCACACCTCACACTCCACACCTCACACTCCACACCACACACTCCACACCACACACTCCACACCACACACTCCACACCACACACTCCACACCACACACTCCACACCTCACACTCCACACCTCACACTCCACACCTCACACTCCACACCACACACTCCACACCACACACTCCACACCTCACACTCCACACCTCACACTCCACACCTCACACTCCACACACTCCACACCACACACTCCACACCACACACTCCACACCTCACACTCCACACCTCACACTCCACACCTCACACTCCACACCTCACACTCCACACCTCACACTCCACACCTCACACTCCACACCTCACACTCCACACCTCACACTCCACACCTCACACTCCACACCTCACACTCCACACCTCACACTCCACACCTCACACTCCACACCTCACACTCCACACCTCACACTCCACACCTCACACTCCACACCACACACTCCACACCTCACACTCCACACCTCACACTCCACACCTCACACTCCACACCTCACACTCCACACCTCACACTCCACACCACACACTCCACACCTCACACTCCACACCTCACACTCCACACCTCACACTCCACACCTCACACTCCACACCTCACACTCCACACCTCACACTCCACACCTCACACTCCACACCACACACTCCACACCTCACACTCCACACCACACACTCCACACCTCACACTCCACACCTCACACTCCACACCCCACACTCCACACCTCACACTCCACACCTCACACTCCACACCACACACTCCACACCACACACTCCACACCTCACACTCCACACCTCACACTCCACACCTCACACACTCCACACCTCACACTCCACACCACACACTCCACACCTCACACTCCACACCTCACACTCCACACCTCACACTCCACACCTCACACTCCACACCACACACTCCACACCTCACACTCCACACCTCACACTCCACACCTCACACTCCACACCTCACACTCCACACCTCACACTCCACACCTCACACTCCACACCTCACACTCCACACCTCACACTCCACACCACACACTCCACACCACACACTCCACACCTCACACTCCACACCTCACACTCCACACCTCACACTCCACACCTCACACTCCACACCTCACACTCCACACCTCACACTCCACACCACACACTCCACACCTCACACTCCACACCTCACACTCCACACCTCACACTCCACACCACACACTCCACACCTCACACTCCACACCTCACACTCCACACCTCACACTCCACACCACACACTCCACACCTCACACTCCACACCACACACTCCACACCACACACTCCACACCACACACTCCACACCACACACTCCACACCTCACACTCCACACCACACACTCCACACCTCACACTCCACACCTCACACTCCACACCTCACACTCCACACCTCACACTCCACACCTCACACTCCACACCTCACACTCCACACCTCACACTCCACACCTCACACTCCACACCACACACTCCACACCTCACACTCCACACCACACACTCCACACCTCACACTCCACACCTCACACTCCACACCTCACACTCCACACCTCACACTCCACACCTCACACTCCACACCTCCCACTCCACACCTCCACACACTCCACACCTCACACTCCACACCTCACACTCCACACCTCACACTCCACACCTCACACTCCACACCTCACACTCCACACCTCACACTCCACACCTCACACTCCACACCTCACACTCCACACCTCACACTCCACACCTCACACTCCACACCTCACACTCCACACCTCACACTCCACACCTCACACTCCACACCTCACACTCCACACCTCACACTCCACACCTCACACTCCACACCTCACACTCCACACCTCACACTCCACACCTCACACTCCACACCTCACACTCCACACCTCACACTCCACACCTCACACTCCACACCTCACACTCCACACCTCACACTCCACACCTCACACTCCACACCTCACACTCCACACCTCACACTCCACACCACACACTCCACACCACACACTCCACACCTCACACTCCACACCTCACACTCCACACCACACACTCCACACCTCACACTCCACACCACACACTCCACACCTCACACTCCACACCACACACTCCACACCTCACACTCCACACCTCACACTCCACACCCCACACTCCACACCTCACACTCCACACCTCACACTCCACACCACACACTCCACACCTCACACTCCACACCTCACACTCCACACCACACCCTCCACACCACACACTCCACACCACACACTCCACACCTCACACTCCACACCTCACACTCCACACCTCACACTCCACACCTCACACTCCACACCTCACACTCCACACCTCACACTCCACACCTCACACTCCACACCACACACTCCACACCACACACTCCACACCTCACACTCCACACCTCACACTCCACACCACACACTCCACACCTCACACTCCACACCTCACACTCCACACCACACACTCCACACCTCACACTCCACACCACACACTCCACACCACACACTCCACACCTCACACTCCACACCACACACTCCACACCTCACACTCCACACCTCACACTCCACACCTCACACTCCACACCTCACACTCCACACCTCACACTCCACACCTCACACTCCACACCTCACACTCCACACCACACACTCCACACCTCACACTCCACACCACACACTCCACACCACACACTCCACACCTCACACTCCACACCACACACTCCACACCACACACTCCACACCTCACACTCACACTCCACACCTCACACTCCACACCACACACTCCACACCCACACCACACACTCCACACCACACACTCCACACCACACACTCCACACCACACACTCCACACCTCACACTCCACACCTCACACTCCACACCTCACACTCCACACCTCACACTCCACACCTCACACTCCACACCACACACTCCACACCTCACACTCCACACCTCACACTCCACACCTCACACTCCACACCTCACACTCCACACCTCACACTCCACACCTCACACTCCACACCTCACACTCCACACCTCACACTCCACACCACACACTCCACACCACACACTCCACACCACACACTCCACACCTCACACTCCACACCTCACACTCCACACCACACACTCCACACCTCACACTCCACACCTCACACTCCACACCTCACACTCCACACCTCACACTCCACACCACACACTCCACACCACACACTCCACACCCCACACTCCACACCTCACACTCCACACCTCACACTCCACACCTCACACTCCACACCTCACACTCCACACCACACACTCCACACCACACACTCCACACCTCACACTCCACACCACACACTCCACACCTCACACTCCACACCTCACACTCCACACCTCACACTCCACACCACACACTCCACACCTCACACTCCACACCTCACACTCCACACCTCACACTCCACACCTCACACTCCACACCTCACACTCCACACCTCACACTCCACACCTCACACTCCACACCTCACACTCCACACCTCACACTCCACACCTCACACTCCACACCACACACTCCACACCTCACACTCCACACCACACACTCCACACCTCACACTCCACACCACACACTCCACACCTCACACTCCACACCTCACACTCCACACCTCACACTCCACACCTCACACTCCACACCTCACACTCCACACCACACACTCCACACCTCACACTCCACACCTCACACTCCACACCACACACTCCACACCTCACACTCCACACCTCACACACTCCACACCTCACACTCCACACCACACACTCCACACCTCACACTCCACACCACACACTCCACACCTCACACTCCACACCACACACTCCACACCACACACTCCACACCACACACTCCACACCACACACTCCACACCACACACTCCACACCTCACACTCCACACCACACACTCCACACCACACACTCCACACCACACACTCCACACCACACACTCCACACCACACACTCCACACCTCACACTCCACACCACACACTCCACACCACACACTCCACACCACACACTCCACACCACACACTCCACACCACACACTCCACACCTCACACTCCACACCACACACTCCACACCACACACTCCACACCTCACACTCCACACCTCACACTCCACACCTCACACTCCACACCTCACACTCCACACCTCACACTCCACACCTCACACTCCACACCTCACACTCCACACCTCACACTCCACACCTCACACTCCACACCTCACACTCCACACCTCACACTCCACACCTCACACTCCACACCTCACACTCCACACCTCACACTCCACACCTCACACTCCACACCTCACACTCCACACCACACACTCCACACCTCACACTCCACACCACACACTCCACACCACACACTCCACACCACACACTCCACACCACACACTCCACACCTCACACTCCACACCTCACACTCCACACCTCACACTCCACACCTCACACTCCACACCTCACACTCCACACCTCACACTCCACACCTCACACTCCACACCACACTCTCCACACCACACACTCCACACCTCACACTCCACACCTCACACTCCACACCTCACACTCCACACCTCACACTCCACACCTCACACTCCACACCACACACTCCACACCACACACCCCACACCACACACTCCACACCTCACACTCCACACCTCACACTCCACACCACACACTCCACACCTCACACTCCACACCTCACACTCCACACCACACACTCCACACCACACACTCCACACCACACACTCCACACCACACACTCCACACCACACACTCCACACCTCACACTCCACACCACACACTCCACACCACACACTCCACACCACACACTCCACACCACACACTCCACACCACACACTCCACACCTCACACTCCACACCACACACTCCACACCACACACTCCACACCACACACTCCACACCACACACTCCACACCACACACTCCACACCTCACACTCCACACCACACACTCCACACCACACACTCCACACCACACACTCCACACCACACACTCCACACCACACACTCCACACCTCACACTCCACACCACACACTCCACACCACACACTCCACACCACACACTCCACACCACACACTCCACACCACACACTCCACACCTCACACTCCACACCACACACTCCACACCACACACTCCACACCACACACTCCACACCACACACTCCACACCACACACTCCACACCTCACACTCCACACCTCACACTCCACACCACACACTCCACACCTCACACTCCACACCACACACTCCACACCTCACACTCCACACCACACACTCCACACCACACACTCCACACCTCACACTCCACACCTCACACTCCACACCACACACTCCACACCTCACACTCCACACCACACACTCCACACCTCACACTCCACACCTCACACTCCACACCACACACTCCACACCTCACACTCCACACCACACACTCCACACCACACACTCCACACCACACACTCCACACCACACACTCCACACCTCACACTCCACACCTCACACTCCACACCTCACACTCCACACCACACACTCCACACCTCACACTCCACACCTCACACTCCACACCTCACACTCCACACCTCACACTCCACACCACACACTCCACACCACACACTCCACACCTCACACTCCACACCCCACACTCCACACCACACACTCCACACCTCACACTCCACACCTCACACTCCACACCTCACACTCCACACCTCACACTCCACACCACACACTCCACACCTCACACTCCACACCTCACACTCCACACCACACACTCCACACCTCACACTCCACACCACACACTCCACACCTCACACTCCACACCTCACACCTCCACACCTCACACTCCACACCTCACACTCCACACCACACACTCCACACCACACACTCCACACCTCACACTCCACACCTCACACTCCACACCACACACTCCACACCACACACTCCACACCTCACACTCCACACCTCACACTCCACACCACACACTCCACACCTCACACTCCACACCTCACACTCCACACCTCACACTCCACACCTCACACTCCACACCTCACACTCCACACCACACACTCCACACCACACACTCCACACCTCACACTCCACACCTCACACTCCACACCTCACACTCCACACCTCACACTCCACACCTCACACTCCACACCTCACACTCCACACCACACTCTCCACACCACACACTCCACACCACACACTCCACACCTCACACTCCACACCACACACTCCACACCACACACTCCACACCTCACACTCCACACCTCACACTCCACACCTCACACTCCACACCTCACACTCCACACCTCACACTCCACACCTCACACTCCACACCTCACACTCCACACCACACACTCCACACCTCACACTCCACACCTCACACTCCACACCTCACACTCCACACCACACACTCCACACCACACACTCCACACCTCACACTCCACACCTCACACTCCACACCTCACACTCCACACCTCACACTCCACACCTCACACTCCACACCTCACACTCCACACCTCACACTCCACACCACACACTCCACACCACACACCCCACACCACACACTCCACACCTCACACTCCACACCTCACACTCCACACCACACACTCCACACCTCACACTCCACACCTCACACTCCACACCACACACTCCACACCACACACTCCTACACCTCACACTCTCCACACCTCACACTCCACACCTCACACTCCACACCACACACTCCACACCTCACACTCCACACCTCACACTCCACACCTCACACTCCACACCTCACACTCCACACCCCACACTCCACACCTCACACTCCACACCTCACACTCCACACCTCACACTCCACACCACACACTCCACACCTCACACTCCACACCTCACACTCCACACCTCACACTCCACACCTCACACTCCACACCTCACACTCCACACCTCACACTCCACACCTCACACTCCACACCTCACACTCCACACCTCACCCTCCACACCTCACACTCCACACCTCACACTCCACACCACACACTCCACACCTCACACTCCACACCTCACACTCCACACCTCACACTCCACACCTCACACTCCACACCTCACACTCCACACCTCACACTCCACACCTCACACTCCACACCACACTCTCCACACCACACACTCCACACCTCACACTCCACACCTCACACTCCACACCTCACACTCCACACCTCACACTCCACACCTCACACTCCACACCTCACACTCCACACCTCACACTCCACACCTCACACTCCACACCTCACACTCCACACCTCACACTCCACACCACACACTCCACACCTCACACTCCACACCTCACACTCCACACCTCACACTCCACACCTCACACTCCACACCTCACACTCCACACCTCACACTCCACACCTCACACTCCACACCACACCCTCCACACCACACACTCCACACTCCACACCTCACACTCCACACTTCACACTCCACACCACACACTCCACACCTCACACTCCACACCTCACACTCTCCACACCACACACTCCACACCTCACACTCTCCACACCTCACACTCTCCACACCTCACACTCCACACCTCACACTCCACACCTTACACTCCACACCTCACACTCCACACCTCACACTCCACACCTCACACTCCACACCTCACACTCCACACCACACACTCCACACCTAACACTCCACACCTCACACTCCACACCACACACTCCACACCTCACACTCCACACCTCACACTCCACACCTCACACTCCACACCACACACTCCACACCACACACTCCACACCTCACACTCCACACCTCACACTCCACACCACACACTCCACACCTCACACTCCACACCTCCCACTCCACACCTCACACTCCACACCACACACTCCACACCTCACACTCCACACCTCACACTCCACACCTCACACTCCACACCTCACCCTCCACACCACACACTCCACACCACACACTCCACACCTCACACTCCACACCTCACACTCCACACCTCACACTCCACACCTCACACTCCACACCACACACTCCACACCACACACCCCACACCACACACTCCACACCTCACACTCCACACCTCACACTCCACACCACACACTCCACACCTCACACTCCACACCTCACACTCCACACCACACACTCCACACCACACACTCCACACCACACACTCCACACCACACACTCCACACCACACACTCCACACCTCACACTCCACACCACACACTCCACACCACACACTCCACACCACACACTCCACACCACACACTCCACACCACACACTCCACACCTCACACTCCACACCACACACTCCACACCACACACTCCACACCACACACTCCACACCACACACTCCACACCACACACTCCACACCTCACACTCCACACCACACACTCCACACCACACACTCCACACCACACACTCCACACCACACACTCCACACCTCACACTCCACACCACACACTCCACACCTCACACTCCACACCTCACACTCCACACCTCACACTCCACACCTCACACTCCACACCTCACACTCCACACCTCACACTCCACACCACACACTCCACACCTCACACTCCACACCTCACACTCCACACCACACACTCCACACCTCACACTCCACACCTCACACTCCACACCTCACACTCCACACCTCACACTCCACACCTCACACTCCACACCTCACACTCCACACCACACACTCCACACCACACACTCCACACCACACACTCCACACCTCACACTCCACACCTCACACTCCACACCTCACACTCCACACCTCACACTCCACACCTCACACTCCACACCTCACACTCCACACCACACACTCCACACCACACACTCCACACCACACACTCCACACCACACACTCCACACCTCACACTCCACACCTCACACTCCACACCTCACACTCCACACCACACACTCCACACCACACACTCCACACCACACACTCCACACCTCACACTCCACACCACACACTCCACACCTCACACTCCACACCTCACACTCCACACCTCACACTCCACACCTCACACTCCACACCTCACACTCCACACCTCACACTCCACACCTCACACTCCACACCTCACACTCCACACCTCACACTCCACACCACACACTCCACACCTCACACTCCACACCTCACACTCCACACCTCACACTCCACACCTCACACTCCACACCTCACACTCCACACCTCACACTCCACACCTCACACTCCACACCACACACTCCACACCTCACACTCCACACCTCACACTCCACACCACACACTCCACACCTCACACTCCACACCTCACACTCACACTCCACACCTCACACTCCACACCACACACTCCACACCTCACACTCCACACCTCACACTCCACACCTCACACCCACACACACTCCACACCTCACACTCCACACCACACACTCCACACCTCACACTCACACTCCACACCTCACACTCCACACCTCACACTCCACACCTCACACTCCACACCTCACACTCCACACCTCACACTCCACACCTCACACTCCACACCACACACTCCACACCTCACACTCCACACCACACACTCCACACCTCACACTCCACACCTCACACTCCACACCTCACACTCACACTCCACACCTCACACTCCACACCTCACACTCCACACCTCACACTCCACACCTCACACTCCACACCACACACTCCACACCACACACTCCACACCTCACACTCCACACCTCACACTCCCACACCTCACACTCCACACCTCACACTCCACACCTCACACTCCACACCTCACACTCCACACCTCACACTCACACTCCACACACTCCACACCACACACTCCACACCCACACTCCACACCTCACACTCCACACCTCACACTCCACACCACACACTCACACTCCACACCTCACACTCCACACCTCACACTCCACACCTCACACTCCACACCTCACACTCCACACCACACACTCCACACTCCACACCTCACACTCCACACCTCACACTCCACACCTCACACTCCACACCTCACACTCCACACCTCACACTCCACACCTCACACTCCACACCTCACACTCCACACCTCACACTCCACACCACACACTCCACACCACACACTCCACACCACACACTCCACACCTCACACTCCACACCTCACACTCCACACCTCACACTCCACACCACACACTCCACACCACACACTCCACACCACACACTCCACACCTCACACTCCACACCTCACACTCCACACCTCACACTCCACACCTCACACTCCACACCTCACACTCCACACCTCACACTCCACACCTCACACTCCACACCTCACACTCCACACCTCACACTCCACACCTCACACTCCACACCTCACACTCCACACCTCACACTCCACACACTCCACACCTCACACTCCACACTTCACACTCCACACCACACACTCCACACACACTCCACACCTCACACTCCACACCTCACACTCCACACCTCACACTCCACACCTCACACTCCACACCTCACACTCCACACCTCACACTCCACACCTCACACTCCCACACACTCCACACCACACACTCCACACCTCACACCACACACTCCACACCACACACTCCACACCTCACACTCCACACCTCACACTCCACACCTCACACTCCACACCTCACACTCCACACCTCACACTCCACACCTCACACTCCACACCTCACACTCCACACCTCACACTCCACACCACACACTCCACACCTCACACTCCACACCTCACACTCCACACCACACACTCCACACCACACACTCCACACCACACACTCCACACCACACACTCCACACCACACACTCCACACCTCACACTCCACACCTCACACTCCACACCACACACTCCACACCTCACACTCCACACCACACACTCCACACCACACACTCCACACCACACACCACACACCACACACACTCCACACACTCCACACCTCACACACCCCACACCACACACTCCACACACTCCACACACTCCACACTCCACACCTCACACTCCACACCTCACACTCCACACCTCACACTCCACACCTCACACTCCACACCTCACACTCCACACCTCACACTCCACACCTCACACTCCACACCTCACACTCCACACACTCCACACACTCCACACCACACACTCCACACCTCACACTCCACACCACACACTCCACACCTCACACTCCACACCACACACTCCACACCTCACACTCCACACCTCACACTCCACACCACACACTCCACACCTCACACTCCACACCTCACACTCCACACCTCACACTCCACACCTCACACTCCACACCTCACACTCCACACCTCACACTCCACACCACACACTCCACACCTCACACTCCACACCTCACACTCCACACCACACACTCCACACCTCACACTCCACACCTCACACTCCACACCTCACACTCCACACCTCACACTCCACACCTCACACTCCACACCTCACACTCCACACCTCACACTCCACACCACACTCTCCACACCACACACTCCACACCTCACACTCCACACCTCACACTCCACACCTCACACTCCACACCTCACACTCCACACCACACACTCCACACCACACACTCCACACCTCACACTCCACACCTCACACTCCACACCTCACACTCCACACCACACACTCCACACCACCTCACACTCCACACCACACACTCCACACCTCACACTCCACACCTCACACTCCACACCACACACTCCACACCTCACACTCCCACACACTCCACACCACACACTCCACACCACACACTCCACACCACACACTCCACACCTCACACTCCACACCACACACTCCACACCACACACTCCACACCACACACTCCACACCACACACTCCACACCTCACACTCCACACCTCACACTCCACACCACACACTCCACACCTCACACTCCACACCTCACACTCCACACCACACACTCCACACCTCACACTCCACACCACACACTCCACACCACACACTCCACACCTCACACTCCACACCTCACACTCCACACCTCACACTCCACACCACACACTCCACACCTCACACTCCACACCTCACACTCCACACCTCACACTCCACACCACACACTCCACACCTCACACTCCACACCTCACACTCCACACCACACACTCCACACCTCACACTCCACACCACACACTCCACACCTCACACTCCACACCTCACACTCCACACCTCACACTCCACACCTCACACTCCACACCACACACTCCACACCACACACTCCACACCACACACTCCACACCTCACACTCCACACCTCACACTCCACACCTCACAATCCACACCTCACACTCCACACCACACACTCCACACCTCACACTCCACACCTCACACTCCACACCTCACACTCCACACCTCACACTCCACACCACACACTCCACACCACACACTCCACACCACACACTCCACACCTCACACTCCACACCTCACACTCCACACCACACACTCCACACCACACACTCCACACCACACACTCCACACCACACACTCCACACCTCACACTCCACACCACACACTCCACACCTCACACTCCACACCACACACTCCACACCTCACACTCCACACCTCACACTCCACACCACACACTCCACACCACACACTCCACACCACACACTCCACACCACACACTCCACACCACACACTCCACACCTCACACTCCACACCACACACTCCACACCACACACTCCACACCTCACACTCCACACCACACACTCCACACCTCACACTCCACACCTCACACTCCACACCTCACACTCCACACCTCACACTCCACACCACACACTCCACACCACACACTCCACACCTCACACTCCACACCACACACTCCACACCTCACACTCCACACCTCACACTCCACACCACACACTCCACACCTCACACTCCACACCACACACTCCACACCTCACACTCCACACCTCACACTCCACACCTCACACTCCACACCTCACACTCCACACCTCACACTCCACACCTCACACTCCACACCTCACACTCCACACCTCACACTCCACACCTCACACTCCACACCACACACTCCACACCTCACACTCCACACCTCACACTCCACACCTCACACTCCACACCTCACACTCCACACCTCACACTCCACACCACACACTCCACACCTCACACTCCACACCTCACACTCCACACCACACACTCCACACCACACACTCCACACCTCACACTCCACACCTCACACTCCACACCTCACACTCCACACCACACACTCCACACCTCACACTCCACACCTCACACTCCACACCACACACTCCACACCTCACACTCCACACCTCACACTCCACACCTCACACTCCACACCACACACTCCACACCTCACACTCCACACCACACACTCCACACCACACACTCCACACCCCACACTCCACACCTCACACTCCACACCTCACACTCCACACCTCACACTCCACACCTCACACTCCACACCTCACACTCCACACCTCACACTCCACACCTCACACTCCACACCTCACACTCCACACCACACACTCCACACCTCACACTCCACACCTCACACTCCACACCACACACTCCACACCACACACTCCACACCACACACTCCACACCACACACTCCACACCACACACTCCACACCTCACACTCCACACCTCACACTCCACACCTCACACTCCACACCACACACTCCACACCACACACTCCACACCACACACTCCACACCTCACACTCCACACCACACTCTCCACACCACACACTCCACACCACACACTCCACACCTCACACTCCACACCACACACTCCACACCACACACTCCACACCACACACTCCACACCTCACACTCCACACCTCACACTCCACACCACACACTCCACACCTCACACTCCACACCACACACTCCACACCTCACACTCCACACCTCACACTCCACACCACACACTCCACACCACACACTCCACACCTCACACTCCACACCTCACACTCCACACCACACACTCCACACCACACACTCCACACCACACACTCCACACCTCACACTCCACACCTCACACTCCACACCTCACACTCCACACCACACACTCCACACCACACACTCCACACCTCACACTCCACACCTCACACTCCACACCACACACTCCACACCACACACTCCACACCTCACACTCCACACCTCACACTCCACACCTCACACTCCACACCTCACACTCCACACCTCACACTCCACACCTCACACTCCACACCTCACACTCCACACCTCACACTCCACACCTCACACTCCACACCTCACACTCCACACCTCACACTCCACACCTCACACTCCCCACCTCACACTCCACACCTCACACTCCACACCACACACTCCACACCTCACACTCCACACCTCACACTCCACACCTCACACTCCACACCTCACACTCCACACCTCACACTCCACACCACACACTCCACACCTCACACTCCACACCACACACACTCCACACCTCACACTCCACACCTCACACTCCACACCACACACTCCACACCTCACACTCCACACCTCACACTCCACACCACACACTCCACACCACACACTCCACACACACTCCACACCACACTCTCCACACCTCACACTCCACACCACACACTCCACACCTCACACTCCACACCTCACACTCCACACCTCACACTCCACACCTCACACTCCACACCCCACACTCCACACCTCACACTCCACACCTCACACTCCACACCTCACACTCCACACCTCACACTCCACACCTCACACTCCACACCACACACTCCACACCTCACACTCCACACCTCACACTCCACACCACACTCTCCACACCACACACTCCACACCACACACTCCACACCTCACACTCCACACCTCACACTCCACACCTCACACTCCACACCTCACACTCCACACCACACTCCACACCTCACACTCCACACCTCACACTCCACACCACACTCCACACCACACACTCCACACCTCACACTCTCCACACCTCACACTCCACACCTCACACTCCACACCTCACACTCCACACCACACACACACACACTCCACACCTCACACTCCACACCACACTCTCCACACCTCACACTCCACACACCCACACACTCCACACCTCACACTCCACACCTCACACTCCACACCTCACACTCCACACCACACACTCCACACCTCACACTCCACACCTCCACACACACTCCACACCTCACACTCTCACACTCCACACACACTCCACACCTCACACTCCACACCTCACACTCCACACCTCACACTCCACACCACACACTCCACACCTCACACACACACACTCCACACCTCACACTCCACACCACACACTCCACACCTCACACTCCACACCTCACACTCCACACCTCACACTCCACACCTCACACTCCACACCTCACACTCCACACCACACACTCCACACCACACACTCCACACCTCACACTCCACACCTCACACTCCACACCTCACACTCCACACCTCACACTCCACACCACACACTCCACACCTCACACTCCACACCTCACACTCCACACCTCACACTCCACACCTCACACTCCACACCTCACACTCCACACCTCACACTCCACACCTCACACTCCACACCTCACACTCCACACCTCACACTCCACACCTCACACTCCACACCACACACTCCACACCTCACACTCCACACCTCACACTCCACACCTCACACTCCACACCACACACTCCACACCACACACTCCACACCTCACACTCCACACCTCACACTCCACACCTCACACTCCACACACCTCACACTCCACACCACACACTCCACACCTCACACTCCACACCACACACTCCACACCTCACACTCCACACCTCACACTCCACACCTCACACTCCACACCTCACACTCCACACCTCACACTCCACACACACTCCACACCACACACTCCACACCTCACACTCCACACCTCACACTCCACACCTCACACTCCACACCACACACTCCACACCACACACTCCACACCTCACACTCCACACCTCACACTCCACACCTCACACCACACACTCCACACCACACACTCCACACCTCACACTCCACACCTCACACTCCACACCACACACTCCACACCTCACACTCCACACCTCACACTCCACACCTCACACTCCACACACACTCCACACCACACACTCCACACCTCACACTCCACACCTCACACTCACACTCCACACCTCACACTCCACACCTCACACTCCACACCTCACACTCCACACCTCACACTCCACACCACACACTCCACACACACTCACACTCCACACCACACACTCCACACCTCACACTCCACACCACACACTCCACACCTCACACTCCACACCACACACTCCACACCACACACTCCACACCTCACACTCCACACCACACACTCCACACCTCACACTCCACACCACACACTCCACACCTCACACTCCATCCCCCACACTCCACACCACACACTCCACACCTCACACTCCACACCACACACTCCACACCACACACTCCACACACTCCACACCCACACTCCACACCTCACACTCCACACCTCACACTCCACACCACACACACACTCACACTCCACACCTCACACTCCACACCTCACACTCCACACCTCACACTCCACACCTCACACTCCACACCTCACACTCCACACCTCACACTCCACACCTCACACTCCACACCTCACACTCCACACACACTCCACACCTCACACTCACACTC